>NW_028262347.1:66400639-66553197 GCF_047370975.1 Nipponia nippon
TCTTTTGCGCCAAATGAACATAGTTATTTCAGCCTTTATGAGTAAGTTGTAGAGTGTGAACTTTTTGTCAACATAGTTGCTCCTGTCTCTCATTTTGGACTGGCATGCTTACACCATTGGTACAGAAATATCCCAGAAATTGAAACTCTGGAGTACAGTGCAAACTTATTCAAGCTTGAGGGTTTGCTTGGACTGCACAAATACATTCATACAGCGTATGGATTAGCCAAACAGGTAAGGGCTTGCTGGGACTGCACAAGTGCATTAATACATTGTTTGGATTAACCAAATTTGTTAAGTCTCTTACAAGAGGCTTGTTAAATCTCTTACAAGTTTTTTGAAAGGGCATATTAAAAACATTCTCTTCTTCCTTTTCTTTAAATTTCACTATCAAACACAATTATGGCTCTCTTGCTGAACAGTTCTGTACATTAATGTGTAAAGTCGTTGTTTATTTCAATCGTTTAAAAAAAATTCTTACACCTGCTTTGTTTTGTAATTTTCTTGTTATTATTCATACATAATCTCAGCCTTAACTCCATGTTCATGTACATGCAGTACAGTTCAGTGACAGCCAAACATCATGCAGTCCTTTGGTAGTTTTTGGTAGTTTTAACTTGCTTCACAGCAGATGAAAGTCTGGTTTTTTGAAAAAAAACACCAGTACAATTAGCAGCCTTAACTTCAGTCTGAGGACAGAGCTTCAAAACTGAATGTTTGAAGGTGGTTTGTTATTCAAACCTCTCTCAGGCAGCTTCTCTGAAAAACAAGTGGATGAGTAAAAGAGTTCAAATTGGAGCCATCAGCCTGAAGCCTTCTTTTATTTTCCTGTCTATCTCACATATCCTAGCTGAGTTTTTCTGTTTGGTGCCCATCAGACTTGTTCATGTTGGCATTGTCTTGTTTCCTTTTTAGTCCTTCAACCTGCATTCCTTTTCTTTGTCTCCCAATGTTTTTTTCCTGGATACCTGAGAGTCTGTGGGTCTAGTGGCTTTTCTTTTTTTTGTGAACTTGTTTTCGTAGATTATTTTGGTGAATTTTGTCTACCAATGAAAATTTAGACAGACCAATCAATAGCTTTTGTAACTTCTCCTCTGCACATTAGGTCGAAATAGCACCACTTCTTTTACAAGAGTTATAAATCACTTCAAATTACCAACAGAAATTCTGCGTAAATGTTTAAAAAAACCAACCAGCCACGGTATCAGTGTCAAAAGGACTTATCTACTGTAATAAAATAGGTCGATACGCCTTCAGCATGTTCTATGCTCCACTTACCTCAAGATATGTATTTCTGTATTTCATTGTGTTAGCATCTAGATGATTGTTGAATCAGGTCAGCAGTGCAGCAGCAAGAAACTGTGCCTTTTGTACAACAGAATCAGAGGAGAGGCAGGCAGGCAGTGTAGTTTGCCAGGGCATGAAGGGCAAAAGGCTTTGTTAGGTTACATTTCTTCATGTTGCCAACACCTGTTGGTCATACTGAATTCTTTTTATCATTAAACTCTGGACTACTCAAAACAGTTGTATCAGATTTCTAAGTCTTTCACATGTAGTTGATTCTACACAAGGATGAGTTTGTCCACAAAACCATATGGCGTTTTGAGATGCTGGAGGAAACCGCCCTCAATTGTACATGAATGTAAGGTATTTTCCATAGTAAACTCATTACTAAATGAGCCAAGGCTTGCTTATGCCACATCACAGCTCATATGGGATTCATCATTTGCCACAACATGTAGAACTTGGAAACTATTTGTTTCCGTACAGCTGCTGTAAAATAACATCTTCTTAATTCTTTGTTCATTTGGGGCCAAAACCTCATTTTCTAAAGAATTAGACACTGAAGAGTAGTCTTTGTTAAGTGTGGGTGGTTCAGTAGTTAACTAGCTTACAATGTTTAATGGTCTACATTTTGAAGTTTAGTAGTTTACTATTTTTTTCTCAGTATGCCACAGGTAAGAAGTACTAAGTATAATGTATCCTTATTTAATACGCTTTCAATACATGCACAGAAGTGAACAGAGAAAAATATTGTCTTTCCATCAGGCTGGCTGCTGAGAAAAAAAAACCAACAAACTTGGCACATCAGGAACATTTTGCATCCAGAAATCTCAAAGCAGTTCATAAATGTTGCAGAGTTAAACCTCAAATATCCGTTTCACCAACATGGAAGCTAAAATACAGAGCAATTAAATGTCTTGTCAGAGAATACAAATCTGCAGCAAAGCTGGAAGAGATTTAGTTTCATTCTCTTACATTAATTATTAAAATATGATGCCTCCCTTAGTTGTGGATTTTAACTATGACTCATATGAAAGCCCAGAAGTTAGCAGTCATGTCCAAATGATTAATGATCTGTGCTTCAAGTCTTTCAAATAGGAGCAAATGAAAAAGGTCCCTATGAGTATTTAAAGGTTTGCTGGGGGGTAGTTTGTCATTTACGGTATCTGACTATTCTCTGCTGTGTTTTATTTTCCTCACAGGTTTTCTCACTTGGTGGTATCCCCAAAATTTTACAGCTTCTTGACCTTCAGAACGAGGACATTCAGCGGGCAACATGTGGTGCTCTGAGAAACTTGGTATTTGAGGACAACGACAACAAACTGGAAGTGTCAGAGCAGAAAGGGATCCCGCCCTTGCTCCGCCTACTCCGACACACCAGGGATGTAGAGACTAAAAAGCAAATAACAGGTACTGTTTTGTGTGCAGTCAAGTATGAAGTGCTCTAAGTAGCGCACAAGCTTTCCATGTGAGGTACATGATTGTTTACTTAGGCCAGCGTTTAGCAACTAAATACAAGAACTTTGTCACCTATTGTAAGCTCTTCCCTTAGGGTGAAATTCCAAGGTCCTTATTCAAGACCAGTCTTTAAGACAGTAAAGAGACTAGGAACTGCAGCTTCCCCTCTTAAAGCTTCTTCTGAAATGACTTGAGTCTATTTGTTTGCAGGAAGCTTAAAGTCCTAGATATTCCAGAAAAGAAAGCAAGGCTCCAGATAGCAAATTCTGTAGAACCATTTTGGTCAGCAGTGATCGGAGCAGTCCCAGAGGTGCCTGGGACCATAATTAATGCCCGTTACTTATGCAGCAGCTCAGCCCTCATTTTTTGACACTATGCTGCAAGTGCATATTGGGACCTCCCTGTTGAAGACTGTCCCCCAGAACTGTCAGGTGCTGTGGATAGAAGGTGGTTGTCCTACTCCCCACAAACCCTACTGCCCCAAATTTCTGCTCTGAGCTCTCTCACTCCTAGCTGTTTACACCCAAGTCTGTCTTCTCAGATCTGTGACAAGCAGAAAACTGCTACAGCAACAGCCTGCTTCCTTTCTGTGTGCAGGGGAGAGAATTCCTGCAGGACATCCCTTTGGCTGTAAAGATCATATGGCACCATCAGTGGAGTGACCTGCATTCTGGATTCAGTCTTTGCAGGGCTTATGTTCTCGTCCTTTTATTTCCCATGTCCTTGAGGAAGAACTGTTAAAAACAAGTAGGGCCCATTGCATTTTGAAGGAAGAGCCCTTTGGTTCGGCAACCCCGCAATACACCTGTTGTACATCAATGTAGCAGAAGGAATGATGGGAGGAAATGTCCACCATTACTCACAAAGAAACCTGTGGTTACTGCCCTATTGGCTTTGCAGCAGCCAGTTAAGAAATGCTCACCACTTCATCCCTGCACTCCTGTTTGACCATAGTGTCTCTAGGAAGTCAACTGCTTGTGACACACATTCATTCTAGTTAGAATGCAAAGGAAGAGCAGGCTTATATTTTATAAATGGAAGAAAATATTATGAATAAATGAATGGGGATTTATTTCAAGTGATCTTTAAAGATACCAGGAACACAAGCTATTAAAATAACAGTGCTTGAAAATATACAGAAGGTGTCAAGCAGCCCTGCCTTGAAGCAAAGGCATGTTGAGACCTTCTGTAATTCTGCATTCTTTTAAGTATTTGAAATACTGTTCTCCCTAAGCTGGAGAACAAAGCTTTGTATTGTTGGCTCTTTTGGCTCAGTTCTACAGCTCTGCAACATTAAAATGTTTTAAAGTTTTTCACATTCATCAGATGCAGAATTGGGTCACTTAGTGACTTGTTGTATAGTGTGTTGTCTCTCAGTGCTGTTACACACCAGTGCGGGAAGCAGTGAAAATGGTGGTATAGTGTCCAGAAAGCTAATGATCTTTTCTTGCTAGCAACTTCATAATTTCTGACAAAAACTTTGACTGTTTGTGCAGGATAACTCATACAGATATTGTGAATGTCACTGTCTTCCCCTTCACCAGCGTGAAAATGGATGAAGGAGCACCTTCTGTCTGCAATTACTGCTGTCATTGAACAAGAATATTTACTTACAAAGCATACAAGACACCAACAAAACATTTAACCAATATCAAGCAGGATGTTGTAGTTTGCATAAAGCAAAATATTCTGATATACTTTCATGCCTATCAGTTGCAAGGGGTGACTTTAAAAATACACCAAGTGAGAAGTATTTCTCACTTTGTTAAAGGCCAAATGTGCAGTCAGGAGGCAGTACACTGGGTCGCTTGGTGAAAATGGCACTACGGCATGCTTTTTGCTATCACTTGAGCAATTCTTCCAGCTCCCTAGCAAGATGCAAGGAGCTTACAGAGCAAAGGGCAGCCTGGTTGAATGAATTGCTATGAGAATATTAACTTTGCTTCCAGCCACTTTCCTTCCCAGCCACACTTCAAAGGCAGGCAAGGAGGGGCTGCAGACAGGAGGTAGACAATCACTGTTAAGCGTGTGCTTACTAAGGTCAGTGCTTCCAGGTGATCTTGGCATGTACAGTGATATCTAGGAAAGACTGGAATTACTGTCCTGTACAGATTGACTACGTAGCCCGAGAAGGGCTGCAACATAATGCTTTTCCAAGCACAACGCAAACCTCTGAGGGCCTTTCTACCAAAATGGTTAAATGCTGCTGATCAACAGTTTCCCTGTCTGACTGATGGCTCACCTACAAGTTTTGTTTCTCCTCTTGCATTGCCTTTGGCTTCCTACAGGACTAGTGGAATATCATAGCTATGCATGCAATCACACTGCAGTGTTGTAACACTTCCAGGAAAAGGTTAAAGCAGAACCTTTGGGCTTCCACCTGGTCAGCATGAGAAGCCCATCTGTCTTTCCACATCATATTTATTACTTGCCTACTTTGACTGTAAATTAGAGACTTCCAAATGTGTGATATGATAATTAGCTGAATGTTTTCCCCCATAAAAGATCAGCAAAATAATCTTGGTACCTGATAATACCACACTGAACTCCGGTGAAAGACTCCTGGCCAAGGACCGACAGCATGTGATACTCATTAATAAAGATGTCTAAGCTCAGCAGAGGAAAGTTTTTTGTTTCTACTGCTGTGTGGGAAGCATGGTGCCGAAGCACTCCACCTGACAAAAATACAGGAAGATAAGGAAGTTGTTGGAGAGAAGGAAGTTAAAACTCCGAGACACAGAAGTTTTCCCATACCGTACTTCATTACCTGTCAGAAATATGATCTAATACTTCTGCACATGAGATAAGTACAGCTCAGGCTTAGAAGCTTATCTTTAAGGTCACTGGCTTATTAGTACCAGCAGTGTTAATACAAACGCTTGCCTGATATTAAGCCATATCGTATCATATATTCTCAAACAGTATTTTGATGGCCTGTATTTTCTTCAAGACCTAGGCTGAGGAATACAGTCTGAGCATAGTCATGCAGTATGCCTATGAAAAACTGAAAGCAATAGAAGTGTATGGAGATAAATGCTGATTATGGCAAGTGCTTTGTCCCGCCTCTCAGTCTGTGTATCCCAGGAGAACCCACAAAAAGCACCAAACCAGTACCCCCACGAAAGTGGCTTTGTGCTTATGACAGTGGTTTGAAAGCTGCTGTTGGACCAGTTTACCTAATGCCCCTGTGCAGAAAATAGCTGCCTGTTTTTGCTGTGTAATTTCTGTGTTTATATGACCTCTTCTTAGGGGGAAAGAGACCTCCTCAAGATCACATTGACTGAATTTGCTAGCTTCATTTGATACAAGTGAAGTAAAGGAACCATAGGCTCTGTCCTTTGTTTGACATATAAACAAACTTCTTGCAAATCTCTTAGGAAAGGAATGAGGTTACTCCTGAATAGTAGGAGAGGATTCACTTGGAGACAATGCAGGAGCCAAGACAGGAATGGCATTTTGTAGTATTTGGAGAGCATACTGAGGAACAGAAAGTAAAATGGCTGTGGCGTGAAAAAAACAAAAAAGATTAGCTTTAGAAGGTAAGCCAGATGAGCCTCCAGGGAGTATCTAACCTCTTGATCTTGTTATCATGCAGCATAAATCCAAGAAATGAAAGAATATTTTTCCTCCAGGGAAGATTACAGCACAAACAGAACCATCATTAAAAGAAATATAAATTTAAAAGGAGACCCCACCCATTTTCCCAAATAACCATCTAAGGGAAACTATGCCCCTATGAATACATTATAGCATAGCTGCAAGGAAAGAGCCCACTCCTAAAGACATTTTCTAATGTGAACAAATTCATCCACACCCAGAATGCCACTGAGAGAATCCTTCTGAGCCCAGTGAGACAGTGCCTGTGGGTAAAGGTAGGATTTTTGTTGGAAAATTTACAGTGTGAGCAACGTCTCAAATTCTGTTCTGACAATTCCATTCTAGGTATCTGTCTATGATTCAAAATGCACTTGTTCCTTTTAATATGATATTCTGTCCTTGTGCCTTTGCATTTGTGCCATTCTGTCTTAACCTGCTTCCCTTACCAATGCCCTTTGGACCGCACGTCTGATTTCTTATAAGGCTTGCTTATCCTTCAGGAAAGTACATTCTTCCTTTTATCCCCTAATTCAGAGGTTGAAGAGCTGATCCCAGAAGAAGGAATGGGCTGCTTCTGCCTGGCTTTTGTTTTGATTTTACTGTTGCTCACAATAGCTGAAATTAAACTCAAAGTGTAAGGAGATACAAAAGAAACATTTTTTGTTGCGAACTGATGAAAGGAACATTCACTAATACTCTGCCAGTGTTTGGAGGAGGAGGACTGTGAAACTTAGAGCAGCAAGCTGGGGAAACAATGAATGCCTTTGTAGTGAAAAGCAGAAATACATGTCTTTTTTCAGGGGAAGAGTACTTTAAAAAGAATTGTCATCTGTTGGAATAGAACATAAGCAAAGCTAATCAATTATACAAGATTATATTTGAGATTTGTTTTGGTGTTTGGAGATTGTGAGCAGACAAGGCGTGCAGTGTTACTTAATGATTTGTTTAGTGACCAATGTCTGGATAGTAACGGCCAACCAGTGTTTAACAGCTGTCCCTCCTATGAGGAATTTTGCTATCAAGTGTTGGAGCAACTTGGTAATGGGCATCTCTCATCTTCCAGCAGTTTTCCAAAGACCTGTAAACTCACTCTCTGTAGCTCCTGTCTACCCCCTTTGCATGTGAGTTTATTCTCCTGCTCATTGGTCTTTACTTGGTACTTGGAAGTGCAACTAGTCTTACCAGGCATCCAGAAGGGACAAATTCCTCCTGGGAAGTGTGGAGAATGATCACTGGCATCAGTGTTGTTATCTCTGTTTAGCGTGTGTTACTTTGGTAATGGAAAAGATGATTGCTGCAGATGGGCAATGCACATGCAGAGCCACGGAAAACTGCACTTCTCAGTCAGGCGTTAAACTATGTAGAGATTTGACTTTAATTACATGGATAATTGTGCCCCTTTTTTTGCCCCATTTCCACATCCTCAGATCAGGGCTGGTGAACTCTTATCACCCCCTTCTGCTCCTCTTCAGGATATCAAGTGCCAGGCAGGCTCCTTCACTCATTAATTTCAAGCAGTTTGAGATTACGTCTTTCAAATTGTGTGGGAGTCTTTTTGCCACTCTGATTTTATTTTGAATATTGCAGGTTTGTTGTGGAATTTGTCCTCCAATGACCAGCTGAAGCACCTGTTGATTAGAGAAGCCTTGCAGACGCTGACCGAAGCTGTTCTCATCCCTTACTCAGGCTGGCCAGATCGAGATTACCCAAAGTCAAGCGTTTTACCTGACCCTGATATCTT
Source organism: Nipponia nippon (assembly GCF_047370975.1). Lineage (NCBI taxonomy): Eukaryota > Metazoa > Chordata > Aves > Pelecaniformes > Threskiornithidae > Nipponia > Nipponia nippon. Next base: position 66,408,720 of record NW_028262347.1, read on the forward strand.
CTACAATGCCACAGGATGCTTGAGGTGAGCACTCAGTTTACAGGTACCCAAAACAATAGTGATGATTGATAAAACAGGCCTGCACACTTATTTTCTTTCTTGCTTTGAACTGTGATGGCTTCAAGAGAAGAGTTTGCATATAGATCATGTTTTGAAATGCCTCATGTGTATCAGACCAGAAGAACTACAGCTCAATACAATGAAAACAGCTTTCTTTATAAGGCTCCTATATATTCATTTGATGGGTACTCCACAGATTAAATATATCCATAACAGAAGACAGTAATCAGAGGCCTGGTTGCAGTGCATAGTTGCATTGAAGTCAAAGAGATACGTCACTGAATAACATTTGTTGGTATGATGTATAGTATTAGCCCCTGACTGATGATGATAGTAGTAAAAACAAAGCTTTTTTACATGCTTGTAGGAGTGGTATTACAAATTAGTACTGGAGAAAAGCTAACAGTAACTTAAGAGAAACTTTAAACCTGTGTGAGCCTTTTAAAGTTATTTTAAGACTCTAGTGCAGTGGTCTCCAAAATTTTTTAATCATACACCCCTATCAGTAAAAAACTTTTGAGAACACTCCCTCAGTATACGCATATTTATTTATTTATAAATTATATACATGTACTACTGTACTAATATATTATGTATATTGTAAAGCATACATAAAAAGAGAAATTAAAAAGGATGATATAAAGATGAAATAAACACTATTTTAATTTTTGAATTTTATTTTTTAATGGTACAAACATATTTCTTTCCCACACCCCAATGGACTGTCTTGTGCACCCCTTGGGAAGACCAGTGCTGTAGTGGATGTATAGCATGGTGACCTCTAAAGCCTAGGTATGTTGTATGATCTGCTGATACAAATACAAGAGTGACACTTTCATAGGATGTGAAGTTCTTTGACCCATATAACTATTGTTTATAATCACTTTGTTAATACCTTTTTCATAAACAATTCCTGCTTCATTTTAGTTTCTAAAATTTATGAATCATAAGAAGTGACTATCCACTGGAGTCGCATAAAAATATGCCTACTCTACAAACTCAAAATAATTAAGACTCTTCTACATAGTTTGAGTATGTGTCAATACTTCTGACTGGCAGAACAGATTTACAATTGTGTTTGTTGAAAAGTAATAGTGCAAAACCCCATGAAGAGTCCTAGACTATAGCAGGTAAAGTAGTAAGGTTTATTTCTTTGAAACACAATTTCTTAGTTGTGCTGGAGCAAAACACAGTTATAGGCATTAACAGGCTTTTTATCATCACATGCCTCCATTTAGAGAATTTGATTCTATGTAAACAAGAAACAAGGTCTGGTCACCTGCTGTAATACCTGCTGAGTCCTACCAGCTTTACCAGGCACGGGAGCAGTCCTTTGGGCAGTAAGTAGAACATGCTCAGCAGTGGCCAAGTCACTCTTTTTTTTTAGTCAGTGTATAAACCACAACTAATAGTTACATTTGGTAGCATCTCCAAGGACCCTTTGGATAAATACATAGAGTTAATCTTGAGCAATAATAACTTCTTATCTAAATAGATGACTTGGAAAGGGGACATGGTACCTACAAGCACAGAGAAGTGTTCAGTTTGCAGCTGCTGCCAAAGATGCTTACTTTGATGTATCATAATCTATAGCTAAACTGATTAGAAAATTACTTAACCTAAATTAGGAAAAAGCCATTTTTTAAACCAAAGTAAGCCCTGTCCAACTTTTTGCACAAATTCAAATAAATTGAGGCCAGGCTGAACCATGAGGTAGATAAATAGATTTACAGTCGTGTATTTACTACTGCAGTCAGCTAATAGCCTCATGAACACAGTAGCAACTACTACAAAGAAACACTAAAGGCCTCAGTAAACACACTCCTAAATGACTGAAGTATAAAAATCACATCTTTAATAAAAACACCTTTAAAAATAACAGTCCATAAAACTGTGGCCCTTTGCAAGTTCAAAGTCATTGCACATTAAGTAAATAGGAGTATGAGAGATGCACGTCTTTTGTTTACACATTCAAAAATGCATGAAAGGACATAGTTTGAAATAATTAACGAGTAATGTATGAGTGCAAAGGCAGGGCCTGAGTTTTAAGCTCTTCTTAGCAAAGTACAAGGAACTAAATTTTAAATTTAGAGGCTGAGAAGCTGCCCAGTTTTGCCTTACACATACCTGCTTTGCTAATATGTCCTATAGCAGAGAGGTTGTATCTGTATTGCATGAATTTTTACCGTGTAAACAGCTCTGTATCTGGCTCATGTGGTTTCAGAAGACAAATGAATTGTTAGCTATACAAAATACTCAACAATAAAGCACCTTTTTCTGCAGGTACTCCTGTCAGCTCGCTAACTACTACTTAACTTAAGCTCTAAGTAATAATTAACTTTTATTTACTCTGGTGGCTCAAAAACAAATACAGAGAAACATTAACTACCCGTAATAAAATCTCTCTAGCTAACACTAGTGGTGTTGTCTATGAAATGAAGCAGGTTTTCTTCTTTTGTATTAATTAGCCCTAGCTGCATTTGTACAGAAACCAGTCTGGCTGTTAGGTGTGTCACTTTGTGGTTTCATGACCTGCTCCTCTCCTGCATTTGGACTCTGGAACCATCTCTTCTCTATGAGCCAGCCGATGGGGGCACAGGATAGTTCTCAGTTTTAACGTGGTATTACTCTTTCTGAGCTTGTTGCAGCAATTTGACACAACTTGATATGTGACAAATAAGGTGTAACAGTAGCCGAGTTGTTTTAAATTAAATAAGAGTAGATTCTGAACATATCTTACTCTGTACAGAAAGTCAGTGAGTGGGGCTGCTACAGAGCTGCAGTTAGCTCTGCAGCTGTAATGAAAAGTCTCTCAAACTGCCCTTATCTAGATGTTTAAGGATGTGTTACCTATTTTAAAAATATAATGTCCATATTCTAGTCCTTCTCATTTTTAAGAGCTTGAACACTGAAAATTATAATTTGAACAAGAAGGTCTTGAAAATTCACAGGTAAAGTTGGTCTACAGGATTGCCAACATACTTTCTAGCAGAGAATAGTTTTTAATGAGGCTTATCATATTTGTACAGACCAAATATCCGAGATTTTTAAGATTAATCAGTTTGTGTCTCCTTATTGGAAATCAACACACCTCCCAAATTAGGCCACTATTAGTATTCCTTCCTTATGTATTAATTAAAAAGAAAAAATCTCTCCGCAAAGAAATGCTGAAAACTAGAAGAGCACACCACAACGTAAAAAACTGTGCACTGAGGGAATTATGTTATTAATGAAGATGTTTAAAGAGTATATATATTTGCCAGAATATAAATCTGTAATTAGTCTTCCCTTTTGTAATACTAATATGTTTGTTGTGCATGTTGATAAAGTATATAGCCTGCAGCTTCTATTACAGGGTAAAAGTAGTACTTTGAAGTGCAGTACATTATACATAGTACAGTACTTATTTACAGGAGAATGCCAAAACTTCTTTTCATAAAGTTACACACACCTATTGACTGAAAGGGACACCCACAGTCCAAACCTAACACTATCATCTGACATGGGCGTATGAGCTGTGCAACACAATTACCAAGTAATAAATTAAAGCTCTCTTCATCGTCTTTGACAGAATTTCAGGAGGAGAAGTGAATCCACGTCTAGCAGATAATATTGCAGATACTAACACTGGAATGAGTGAATGACCAGAACACTCCCTGTTCTGCTAACCAGTTATTGCCAGAAGTATTGTGGAGTCCTGAGTCTTGGCTGCCTGTGTCAGTGTATGCAGTCACTGATAAGGAAGTCTGACGTTAGAAGGATTTGTTAATCCCATTCTCTAGGTCTGTAATTTGTCTTAAAGCTTTGCTTCTGACACAGTTTTACAGAAATTGCAGGTCACAAAACTTAACACAATAAAAAGAAGCCATGTACACCACACAATTCTGCATTAGCAGTTAGAATAAGTAATGGTATTGTTCAGTCCTGAAATATGATAAGAAGCACTGTGCCCTGAACAGGCAGAGTAAGCCAAATCAAAAGACTTCACTGGTTGCCTGACAACAAGCTGAAAAAGTAAAATTGGTGTATTAAACCATCTAGAGGAGTACTGCAGACTTTTGCAGGCAAGTCTTGTTGGATTTTGAAGGTAAAGTCACTTTTTCTTGTCCTGAAAGTCCTACACATAATAGTTCTGTCTCCAGTTCCAATACAAATGGGTAGAAATCTTCAAGATACTTAGCCTCTTCCTCCATATTCCTCTGAGTCTGAAAGGGTAAGATGCCAACAGCATGCAGAATATATGGTTTTGAATATTATTTATATACATAAGTGAATTTCTGGCATGACTCTTCCTCTGATTAAAAGGAAGGCTTAGTAGAAGACTGTCTGTATTACGCCTTGAAAGCTGATAATTTTCTTGTTCCATTTTTATCTTGAAAAAGCTGTTCCCAAAAGTTCTGCAATGCTGAACTTTCCAAAATTTATGTTTAGTGGTCACATTTCCTCCTGAAAAACATTTCATTTAAGTGTTGGAGCTAGCAATCGCAACACACAATGCTGTGTTTCATTGCAGACTCCTCCTTTTTAATTGCTCTGTAACTGGAGCATCCTGTGGCCCTATGTATCCTAATTCTTCAAAACTTTCTAGACAACTGTCTCCAAAAAAGTCAGCTAACCTCTCTGTTCCTGGTTCCCCAGCCAGTAAAACAGAAGTAACGCTTCCTTTTTCATTATTATTTTTCACGCTTTGTCTGTCCCCGCTCCCTTTTAAGTTCTTTGTGAACTACACAGTGACCCACAAGGATGGTGGAAAGCTGTAGCTGGAGGAAGTTGCACTTCAGACCAAGAGGCTGCGTAAACGTCTACTTCCATTTGCTCTGGAGAGAAGTGAAGCCAAAGCTCTCACTGTGTGTTGAAAAGCATAATGGCAGCTCAATTTCATAATGGAAGCTTCTAAGAGAGAACGTAAAACAAATGGCTGATGATAACAAGTCTTTGAACCAAGGCCTCTTGCATAGCATTGCCATTCCTTTAAGTTTATTTCCATCCATTCTTATCTTCTCTTGCCTCCTCTTCAGTTTATCTGCTTCCCCAATTCCTGAAAGGAATTTTGTCATTTCCAGCAAGCAGCTTGCAGCCTGGCGCCTGTAGTTACCTTGTAGATCCCTGGATACCTTTCCCTCCCTGTTGCGTTTTTGAACTGTGTAAGGCATGAAGGGAATAGAATTTCCCAAACTACTTCAGGAAATTGTTATCACGTAATTGAGTGAAATTCAAATTGCCAGTTTTAGCAGAATGAGTCCCAGGAGCAAAAGCCCTCATCTTATCAATCGTGTGGATCATTCAGAGCAGTGCAAAAACCTTTTCCAACATACTCTGCCAGTGTGTGACTCACTGCTGGCTTAAAGGTAGCATCCCTTTTGTTTGGTGCCATTTGCAATCTTACTAAACATATATTATCATTCTGTTTCTTTCAAAAATCACACTTCATTTTACTATGTTACATTTCTCTGTATTTACCTTACATCTCTGGATCAAAACAATATTTGCCAATAGGGAATTAGCTGATCCTCCACAAATGCCACAGGAAAATGGGCAAACGGCTATTTCAGTTACAGATATATTTACATCATGCATGTGTACAAGAGGGAACAGAAGCAGCAAATATAGGATGAGATAAATGAGGCACATAGATATATACAATGCATCCACACTAGCATGTGGTATAGTTTGAGCATGTCACCAGGATTACCGTATCTAAGCATGCCAGAAGTCAGAGATTATTAATAGTTAGGTGATGCCAAAACTTAAGTTCTGGGTCGTTCAAAGGAGAGCATCCCTACAAGCAGCAATCTCCCTAAGTCTGCATTCTCCCCATGCTGCATTCTCCCAGCCGTTCAATACTGACACAGGGTGGAGATATCAGAAATTGGGTAGAAGAAGAGTTTTTCTATGAGAAGACTCTTGATCTTGACTCCAGCTGATCCTTTTTTCCACAGATGTATTTGTCTCAGCATACTTCTGATGAAATGCAGGTAAAACAAACTTGCACAGCAGGCTTGAAGATTTCTAGGTATCCCTGAAGTCTTGCCATGGGGTTTGCCACAAGCCACAATACTGGGCCAACCCAACCATGGCAATTGCCCAAGCACTGAGTATTTCAAGGTCTCCAGGAGCTCCACTACAAGAGAGTCCAACTCCTGAGCTCAGAGGAAGGCATTACGGTTGTCAGGAACCTCAAATCTTGGGAAGCCAAGATGAAGCCAGTATTGCAATTTTCTAAGCAAAATGTTGACATTGTTTCAAATTTTTTTTTTTTTAATTTACATTTCTGTGACACTTCTCAAAAATATTTTTTTTCCCCAATCTAATAATATTTTTATTTCCTGGAATGTCTCAAGCTTCAATTAGCAAACAAACTTAAACTGTCAACTGAAGTTTTGCCTGAAATGCTCTTCTCTGCCTTCAAACCAGCTCTGACCCTATTCAGAGTAAGGTGGTTACAACCGTAATTGGGCGAGTGGGAGAGCAAAAGCTCTTCCCTTCCCAGTCCACGTCGTGGTGAGAAGGAAACAGGGAAAGGTGGAGAATGGAGTGGCCATATGTGTACAGACACACACGGATATCTCTGACTGGCTGAACAGTTGAGCATCAGCTTCTTAATGAAACAGAGTTCAGTAATTCATTTCCTTTGCAGAACAGGGCCGTGCCTCTGATTCAGGCTCTGCTCTGCCTCCTAAGCTATAAAGCTATGTGCCCCACCAGACTGATGCTAGGCAGCAAGGCCAGGTGATGGCCTCTCCTCCCACAGGCATTCATCATGATCATAGTTGTCAAAAGTTCGGGGATTTTTAGAATAACATACTGTGACAAAACAAAATACTGTATCAGCTGAAGTGTCTTTGGCAAGGGAAATTCCACACTTATCTTTTAATAGTATTTTTGTCTGTGTGCCTCAGAAACTATTTTTGCTATGCACTAGAAGGGCTGTAGCATGTACATTTCTGTCAGTATAACCATAAACATATGAAAGGGTGATATGCCTTGAATGTGACATATATAGATAAAACTAAATTCCAAAGTGATGTCTATAGTAGGCCATATTGAGGAATCTGAATATTGATTCTGTGATATATAATTCCATGAGACAATAAATGTACTCATAATTAGTGATATTGTTAACAGCATGACCTGAAGTAAAACTATAATTACAATGCATTAGTATTTAATCTGAATATGTACTTCCTGGGGGAAAAAAACAGAACTGCATTGACAGTATATAAAACACTACATTCATTTTACAATCATAAGCCACAACAAAGTTTAAAGCTGTACCTTACTTGCTTTGTTGTTAATAAAATTTTAAACCATTGTAATTTCCAGTGGGTGAGGTAAGCATGCAAAATAAACTCCCTGAAACTATCTAAAGGAACATGTCCCTCTCTGTTTGTGATGGATGCTAAGATTGGGTTATATTTAATGTTATTTCAAACAAAGAAGCTGGAATGTGATATTCCATGCAGCCTTTTGGCCAGCAGAGCTGCAGGAGTCCAAAATAATGAGGCCTAAGTTTATAATTCCAGGATTCCATAATTCAGAGTTTGTTCAGTTGTAAAAATAATTATACCCCAAAACTTTAAGTGTTGTTACTTCCCTGGAAATCAGTAGATTATTTAGAGCCAAACTTCAAGCAGCAAGTGTGTGTTTGGCATTTCAAGGGTTTTTAAATCATTTTCATAATTCATTTTCAAGTTGTACTTGGGTTACTACAAAGCACAGAAAATGTTGCTGGGCAAGCAGTGGCTTCCTTTGAGTCTGGAGGAAGCAGAAAGCATGCAGAGCAGTGTCTGAGCCACTGTGGTAGAACAGCAGAAGGCATCTACAGAAGGCATCTGGCATTTCCCTCTCTGACTGAGCAGCTTCTAATGGCTTCAGCTTTTTTCTGCTTAGATGCCAGCAGCTTCTCGCGGAAGCTGGGAATTGGCTGAGCACGGTGTACTTTTTCCTCTTCCTTGTCTCGTGCTGCTGGTGTGACAGTGATGGCCATGGCAGCCACATTTGGCGATTCATCTCCTCAGCCTCTTGCCCAGTAATGGGTCTGAGCTGCTGCTCCAACCTACTGGCTCAGCTGTGTTTGCATCCCCTCCTGCCCGCTAGCACCCCTTGGAGCATTTCCACAAGCACATGAATTGCCATGTGAATTTGGCCCCATAACTGACATCAGTTATCTTTACGTGTTAATGTACAAATGTTGCTAAAACTCTCAGAACATGTGTCTGTTGATGGGTCATCATGGATCAAGAACTGGTTTGGTGTAGGTAAACACTAAAGGACATTTGTGTGCATGGAAATTTTTACAGGTATCTTTCCTCTGATATTTAACATAGCTACTGTCCTAAATATTAAAAATATAACTAAAAATTGAATAATGGAAAAGAAGTTCAGCTTGTTTGACTGTTTAAAAAGGATTAATTCAACTTTGAGATGAAGATTTGAGTCAGGTCTTACCTTATCCATCCAAACACAACAGTTTGTCTTTCTGGAGTATGTGTTTTCATCTGGGAGTTCACTGAAGTGAAAGTTTTACTTAGCAGAGGCTCAGATTATCTTACAGTGCTGAAGAAAGGAAGCAGTCAACCTTAACTTTGGTATCTTTAAGATTTAGCTGTAAAAGTTTGTCAGAGGGGCAAAAGGAAATATCTTTGACTAAATCTCTTCTCACCAGCATATTCCTTCCTGCACAGAAACAAGAGCTCTGCCGGCCCAGAAGGAAGGAAAAAGATGAGAGAATGCAACGGCTTGATTGATTCTCTTGTATATTATATTCAAGGAGCTATTGCAGACCATGAGCCTAATGACAAGGTATTCTTTGAGATTAAAGGTCTTTTTCTAGGGGAAATTGCTAGGAGAACATTTTTTTGTTTAGAAACCAACGTTCAGAAACAGTTGTGATATAACTGCCAAACTTATACTTATTTCCAGGGCTTTTAGAACTGTCAACAAAGATGAAAGTCTAGTAAGAAGCTTTCTGAAGTGTTTTTTTAATCCTGAAATCTAAAAGACTAACATACCTTAGCTTTGGGAAAACATTTTCAGAACCACCAGAAAGAGCTAGAAACTTCCATCTTTTTTTAAAATGTGACATAAAGTCACAGCTTTCAGAGATACTGAAACACCTAGAAAGTCAGATATTATCTTTTCAGTTCTCTCAAGGAGCTAGCTAGCGAGAAGCTTAAAAAATTAATCTGGTTACTTTCCTGTCTATTTAGTGCTATAAACCCCTTAGGAAATGAAGAATCTGAATCTCTTTGGGTGGCAGTGTAATTAAGGAGCTTGCACGATTTAGAATGAGATTGATTTTCCTAAGTTTTTTAGAAGTTATACATTCTGCCTAAGCCAGTAACTACAAAGTTGTGGACGGCTCCAGAAGCCAGTTCCTCTCATTCTCTTTCTCCCACCACTGACTGCAGATGAACCCTGAACATTGCTTAGACTAGTTGCTTGCTCTTTGGCTGGGTGAAGTTGGGTGAGAAGACCAGCTGTCACTTATGAGAAGGTTAAGCATATCCTGTAAGGCACTTCTAGCGTGCCTGCTATAGCTTGTGCTGTGTAGTGGTAATTACTGCACATTTATAGCTCTATTCTAGGATTAGTTACTTAAGCTTCTCCATCTCCCTGTATTCAGTGCCATTAGCTTCAGGGAGAATCCAGCACATTACACTTGTGCCAATAGCTCCCTGCTGCATTTTGTCTTAAAACCACTTATTCCTTTTTTACTTTCCAAAAAGGAGGAACTGGTAATAAAGCTCTTTGCCACTAGACTCATCACTCAGAGATTGTAGACCTGACCTTAGCCATGCCCAGAAAGGCACATCCATTTAGAAAAGCATTCTACAACAGAGAAGTGCTTCCTCCTTAGGAAAGATACAAAGCTTTCCTTTTGTTGAAGCTACGGCAAGTTGTGTACGTGAGATCATCTTTGCTCTTAAACATTCCTTGGCACACTTCTGGTCTGTGCCAAATAGCGCTCGCCCAAACAATTCCCAGGCACAATTCAGGAATTATAATGTCCCAGGACCATTTCCAACAGGCATGCACCCTGCTCCAAATGCAAACCCTGTGTACCAGTTGGCCTCAGTGCTCAGGAACATCCCAGGGCATGTTTAATTTATCAGTGTAAATGCAGTCTTGTGGATCACTGGCACAAAGACTAGCTCTTCTGTAGGCCATTAGAAGCTCTGCAGTTAGTTATTAAAGATCCAAAAATGAAAGCTCTTCCCATGCCTATACATGTCCCTTCAACACATGCCAAAGCTTTCAAGATTTCTATTCTTTTGTTATTTTAGGCCACAGAGAACTGTGTGTGCATTCTTCACAATCTTTCCTACCAGCTAGAGATAGAGCTCCCTGAGAGTTATGCCCAGACCATATATATGCCAAGAAGAAATATTTCTAGCAATGATAAAACACCGGGCTGTTTTGGAACACGGAGTAGAAAAGTAAAAGAGGTAAAGCACATGTTTAGTTACATCTCATTTGGTTAATCAGTTGTAGTAACTTCTGGAGAATAAGATTGTAATCTACTTAATAATCTGTTATTGATGTATCTTGTAGTATGACACTTACTTGTCCCCAAAATGCAGATTTATTTATAGCCTTTCCTAACACCCATTATCTTGTTCAGCTGCTGATGGTGAAAATGACATAGCAATTCACTGTTTCATTAGTTGAGGAATACTGCCACTCAGTTTCAGACCCTTTGATGGATCTAAGTGGTATCTGTACCGTGCACGGCAATTGTGCAAGTGCCCTACCAATGAGTGGGTGTTGTGATGGTTTCACCAGTGAAACCAACACAAGGTGACTTGCCACTTCCATGACTTGCTGGCTGTTGGGCTATGTCAGGACCTCTTCTTTTGTTGCCATGTGGTACAGATCACAAATATTCTGGCAACTGGGAATTCTTGGAGAGAAAACAGGTGTCAGGGGAGGGGGAAAGTGAAAGAAAAGGATTGATGACCCTTCCCCATCTGTTAGTTTTGATGGAGTGTATTCTGCTGTCTCCCGCTCCATCCACAGTGCAACTCTGGCTGGCCATTTCTGTTTCTCCTTGGCCTCAGCCCCTAATGTCAGTTGCTGAGACATGAGAAGCAGCTTCCACCATACCTATCTCCTCTTTTTGGACGGAGCGGCCAGTATAATTAAATATTGAAATTTTACACATTGTCATTTGAGTTCACAGCTTAATAATCTGCAAATAATCTGGTCATAGAGAGCTACAAAATGACTAGTGTAGCTTGTGATACATTAAGTCATATAAGGTCACTAAAGGCTTGATCTGTTTATGTGTTTAGAAGCAGCAGGACACCCCACTACCTGAGGAAAAGAGCAATCCCAGAGGTGTTGAATTGCTCTGGCATTCCACACTGATTAGGATATATCTCTCCTTAATAGCAAAGAGTACCAGAAACTATACCCAGGAAGCATCCCTGGGAGCTCTTCAGAACCTCACAGCTGGCACTGGACCAGTAAGTCAGCTTTTTTCTTCTTCTTGTCATTTAGTTCTTAATGTGAATGCATAGAGTTTAATGCTGGACTGCAACACGCCCACAGCACTGAGATCAGGTAACCACTGACAAGTCGCTGTCTCACAGACATGATCAAGGAAATCAAAGAACATTGAAAGGAACATAATAACTGGCAGTGCAGCTATTACTTGCTTGGCAAATACAGGGACTGCTTCATCTCTTTGTACATCTCCATGTGTGGAATTTTGCCTATTCACTGCACAATGAGGGATAAGTAGGTGTTAAAAGCACAAAAAAAGTGGTTTTGTGGAATGTAATCAATCCACGGGCAGAGGAAAGCTCTGACACAACCACAGATCACTTTTGTGGTGAAGAAACTAATGACGTCTGTCATGTTTTGGCTTTATATCACCTTTCTTTTCTGTTGCAGCTCATATGTAGCTCTGGATTTAAACTGTTTTAAATGTGCTTAAATTCATGTAGAGAAGCTGCTGCTGTTGTTTATGAGGCTGTACATTCATGGTAATGACACACTATTGCCACATGCCTTATAACAGATGCCGTTTGCGGTAGCCCAGACTGTTGTTCAGAAGGCAAATGGCCTTCCAAGTATTCGAACTATGCTGCATGTAAGCCACCCAACAGTAAAGAAGACAGCAGTCTCACTGCTCAGGAATTTGTCTCGCAACACCTCTCTGCAAAGTGATATAGGTGAGCAAAGACTTAACATTGTCTCTTGGGCTTTCTTTCTCTATTCTCTTTATGTTAAGCTTTCCTTCTTTAAATAAAAAAGTGAAAAAAAAACGTGGGTTTTTAGGTCAGATACTTGCAGTCATTATACAGGGTTGAAAATAAAGAGTTTTGCCTAAGAAAGACTCTAGCCTCAAATTCTCTCTAAATTATGTGTTCCTCATCAGATACTTCCATTGATGTTACTTTCAGAAAATACATAATGGAAATAAAATCTACACAGATTTGAAGAGGGAGTTTTAGTTCTGCTTAAAATAGAGTAAAGGAAGGTGAGTGCTGAGTTTTGTGCTGCCACAGCTTTGTAATCCTTTGGGAGAAATCATAGAACATCTCCAGTTCTTCTGGAGAAAATAATATTTTCTTCTTTTAGACACAAAGCTTTGGAAGCTTGCAGCTCTCTCAGTTTTCCTGTGTAAGTTTTTTGAGAATGGAAGCTAGAAGATGCTATAGAGAAAATAGTTCAAGCTTTTTGGAGGACCTTATTCCTAAAATGTTATAATTATTTTCACATCAGAAGTCATTTCTATTCCAAGTATTTTTATTTCAATGTAATGTATATTTGAAATTTTTTTCCTACTGATAGGATAAAATAAATTCAAATCATTTGTTGTCCTTTCTCGTGTTCCCACCGGAGGGGGAAGGGGAAATTACAGGCATACAGCTGGTTCATGGGGCAGATTAACCTCTGGAATTCTGCAGAACAGTCTCCTGGGCACTGTTTAATCCGTAGAGAACATTCCTTACTAACAAAAATATTATAATATGTTGTGGGGCTGATTTCAAAGGGATAATCCGTATGGTGTTAAAAATTGCAAGTGGTGAATCCCCCTGAAAGAGTAGGAATTAACCTGAGAAGAAATTGGAAAAATTTTCATCAGAAAAATAATTTATGAAAGAATGTGGGAAAGACAGAATAGCATGAAGCTCTGGAGAAAGGTGCTTCATCTTGCACATTCACAGTCATTTTCTTGCTTTATTCGTGGTAGGAAGAACTGGGAGAATTTCAGGTGAGCCTTTTCTCCATGAAAAGGTGTTCTTTTTGGTTGTCTAAAAACATAGGTGAATTCAGGTCATATTCTCCAAATAATTTTGGCCAAAGGAAAACATTTGGAAGGGCATGCTATTTCCTAGATAAAGTGTCTATATTTATCAAGCAAAACGAACCGTTGATATGAAATCGTGATTGATTTAATATAAAACATCTCTAAAAGTTAAATGATTGAAAAACATCAGAAAATTTCCTGGTTTACTTGAAAAAGTAACATTTGTTCTGAACAGATGTTTCCAAGACACTGCCAAATGTATACTTTCTAAAAATTGCCTTCCTTGATTTACCAATGGAAGAAAAAATGGGCTATCATGTCTGACATAATTGCTTTGACTGATACTTAGCATAGCAGGTGGTTCATCCAGTTTTAAAGGTCCTTGTCTAAATTGCATGTAATTTAATCGCAATACACATGAATCTTGTCACACACCCGTCTGGAGGAATGAACAGAACTGATGGAGAGCAAAGCGCTCTGTCCAAGTGAAACACTGGTTACAGAGGGGTGAATGTCCCAAAATGCCCCAAACTATTGCCCAGTGCTCCTGCTTACAGTGGGAGCAGCTGACTACCACCCATGGCTTTAATTTTCTCCGTCAGCTCTGGTCCACGTGGCATGGATCTCACAGTATACAGTAGGACTCAGTTGCTGTCCAGAGCTGTTGTTCGCTGTTTGGTTGGCTGGTAGGGTCACATCCAGTGGTGGATGCGGTGTTTCTTGAGTAGGGACAGACTTCAAAATAGGACATTCTTCTTAAATAGATAGCTTACACACCAGCTCAGAAGGCTGAGTGTGTGCATCCCCTTAGAGCTAACCATTCAGCAGTAAAAATTGTGCTGTAGTCACCCTTTCTCAGTTTGCTGTATATCACTATACCCATGATTACCTATAGGACACACAGGGTTCCTCAGGAGATGGCAGCCTGCTGCTAGCACATGCCTAGGGACCTCACTACAGTACAGTAGGTATTAATGTATTGTGTATAAGAGGCAAAATACATACTGTCCGATTCAGTGTGGACGCAGCTTAACCTAAATTGTGGGAGTATAACGCAGGTTTGAAACCATGACTCTGTTCTGGGAGCACACAGCACCCTGATAGGAGATAATGAGAGGAGTAAGGTCTTGTAGGACCCCTAGATAAATCTGCACCTGTTAGTAATGGAGTTCCTTGTCTCTCTTCCAACTTGTAGCTACAGAAGTTTTGCCTGATTTGGTCTCAATACTTCCCGAGTCTGCCCCGGGGTCTGATATTGCCTGTGAAACCACGGCGTCCATCTGCTACACCTTGTACAATTTGACACAGAGCAGTTCTCACAATGCACGGCTTCTCCTGAGTGCTGATGGTCTACCAAAGATTATTACCATCAGCATGAATGATAGGTAAGATGGTTGAGAAGCCTTCCCTCCTCCTTTCCCTGGGGACAAAAAAAACTGCAACCTCTGCCACCTGGGGGGGAAAAACACTGCATCTTAAGGTACAGGACAACTTAAACAAGTGACTGTGATGTGAATAGAATTGCACATATTGGGAAATACAGAAAAATCTCTTATAACAACTGTTCCATCCACAGCTAAATTTGCCATGTTCCAGCATTTTAAATCGTTCTCAGAAGATGACGGCACAGTATCATCTATATTATAACATATATATATAGTGGCTGACCATCAGATCGTATCTGTCCCCAAAAAGTTTCTGTATTTCCTGTTCTTTGTAACACGGCCCTGATAATCTTTAGCAGAAAAGTGCAGAGATACATTTTATAGAGCTGATAGAACTGTACTTAAAAATTATTTTTAAAGGGGCATTTTAGATAATAGATTTTGAATTGCCTTTAATCATTATTTAATATGTAATCACATGCAACCAATGTTTACTCAAAAGAGAATAATTTATGCTTCGTGAATATGAATAATTATTCTGTTTGCCTTCCTCTCTTTTTACAAAATGAAAGAGGAAATTCATCGCAGTAAAGGAGGCCTCACGAGGCTCTGAAGAGTTTAAATCCTGTCTAACTAACCAGAGATTTTACCTGCTGGAAAGATCCTTTCGAATGCTGGTTACGTTGAGGTGTATTTTCCTCAACTGAATATGAACTGGTATGACAGCTTCTCTAAGATGAAGGCTATAGAGTACTTCATTTCTCTCTAATTTTGAAGAATGAGTGAAGCAGGAAGGTGTGTTGCATTTGTTGCAGTAGTCAGGACAGCATGAAATGTGCTAGAATACATAAAGAGCAGTAAAACAGCATTTAGGAAGAGAGAGAAACAGAAAAAATGCTATGAAGTTACATTTGCTGAAGTCTGCACATGCACTGTGATTATGAAGTGGGAATTTAAACATGTTTTATCATTCTTTTCACAAAATTGCAGTAATATGTTCAGCAAAGCCAGTAGGGCTGCTTCAGTCCTCCTCTACTCCTTGTGGTCACATACCGATCTCCACAATGCTTACAAAAAGGTAAGATCTGGGTTAGAGCAAGGACCTGTAATCTGTCCTTTCGGACCTAGAACCCTCTCGTGGGTCCTCTGGGGCCCTTAGCATTTCGGCACTGTCCACCACTGACTGAACCAACCTGACAGAGAGGGCCTAGGGTGCCCTAAAGCAAAGGCAGGGCGAGGCAGCTTCCTGCTTTAAAACCAGAGCAGTTTTGTTCTCCTTGTTGTTTGTATGGTCTGCGAGCCCAGGTGTTAGTTATATTCCGCCAAAAAGGTAGGGCCTGGGAAAGGTGTTGGCAAATGTTTACTGTCACAGTCAAAATCAAACAAAAAATGACCAGCGTGAATCAGCCAACAAACCAGTTTGTTTCTTTCCTTTTGAAGCTCTATGACTGCTTTTTCAACACACAGCTGGGTTGACTTCAACCTGCCTACCTTCAACTTGCATTTCAAACTGTTTTCATTCTTTGTTTTCTTGCTGTTCAGAATTTCTGTCATGTAAAATTCCCTATAACCTGAAACTATTCCATTTTCTCAAGCTCGGGCCTTTAGCATTTATTAGTGAGCTTGTTTTTCTTGTAGATTTTTTGTTGAAATTGGCTCAAAAAAAGTTAGTTAGTGTGGTATCCTTTAACGGTCTTGCATCACACTCAGCAGTATACTGCCCCACAAACCAGAAATCTGAGTTCAAGAATAAGGGTGCTGTACCCATATAAACTCTAACTGGATTTTGTTGTCTCTGTTTTTTTGCAACTACATTCCTGACTTTATTGTACAGCAATAACCCTGATGGCACGAATTTTCTGAAGTCAGTGGTACTTTGGGTATGCCTGTAAGACACATTTGTCGGATCTGAGTTGCAAAAAGTGCTGATTACTTGCTGTTCCTGTGCAAATTGGGTCCCCTAGTGATATCAGGTGCAGCACTGAAAACTGCAGGCTACCTAATGCCTAGACATTTTTGAAAAGTCAGTCTAATAAGCAACAGAAATCACTTAAATGAGATTGACAAAATCCTGAGTCATTTTGGCATTGCCCTGTACTCTTTGTTCAGACAGGGGTAATCTCAGCTGACACTGGTCACCTAAGAGTTAAGAGTCTGTAGAGCTGAGCTAGAAGAATGGGCTCCCTGTACAGTCAGTGGAGAGAGTTGAGCAACTCCAATGATTCATCTCACCTATCTTAGACTGAATAGAGTCACTCCTGGGAGATGCCTGTTCTGTCTCTGTTGACTGTAGAGGGCTCTGTCTGGACCCCTACCATGGCTCCATATCTAGATTTTAGGCACCTGAACCCACCCTTCCCTTGCAGAATCAGCAATGAAGATAATGAATTATTGTTTCTTTCATTCCAAAGGCTGACTTTAAGAAGGTGGATTTCATCAATACCCGGACCACAAAAGCCTATAACTCACTAAAAGATTGAATCAGATCATAACACCACTGAAGACAAATCAAGATCATACATCAATTAACGTAACTATCTTCACGTGGTTGGTGTTGCCATCATGAACCAGGAAGTATCTCAGAAAAGAGGCTGATTTTATATAGGACTCGAGTGACCAGAGGATAGGTGTTTTGTGTTTTTAATTGTAATCACCTTATTGTCACTGTATATATCAATTTAAGAAGCTTATATCAATATAAGAATAACCAAAGATGGATTCTTCAGGACGTCTGAGGTGAAGTTTTGTCCAGGTTGACCGCTAGTCAGAGCTTCAGATGACTGCCTTTAGTGTAACAGGCATTTATACAGAGAGGTTTGAAATGCTGATTGGCAGCAAATTCTTCTCAGACTGTTTTATACAGATAGTTTTCTACAATGGGTAAGCATCAAGTGCACTGCTCAGGACATAGTAATTTTTCACCCTTTTGTGTCTTCCCACATGCTAAATAAGAATCTTCAGACTCTGTGAGTATACACAAGAATCTGTTTCACTACCTGCATTATAAAAGCACCAATGAAGTTAAAATGATTATTTTTTTATCACTTGTATTCATGTGCTCACTGGTTCTTAAGCCTCTTTCCTTTGAGATTTCATCAAGAACAGCAACAAAACTGATTTTACATAGGTCTTATCATCCCTTGCTCCTCTCATCCTCCCTCACATGGCTGTTGGAATTTATAACTGTGTCCAGAAAGGGTTTTAACTAGAACCACTATGTTTCAGACACTTCAGGCTGAACTTAGACCCATAATTTTTGCTAATTGGTGGAAGTTATTTGCTGGTGATTCAGTGACTATTTTAAGAAAATTGCATTTTCAAAACAATTCTTTTGATAATCTATATATAGTAAAGGGAGTGGAGTCTTGCCTTTATTTTTGAAGTAATAGATACACACACAAGAGGTTAGACTCTGTGCTGCTTAAAGAATTAATCTCATCCTGCTTCATATTCTCTTACTTGAAATCATCATCCTCCCTACAGCAATTACGTGCAATGTGATAACTGAAGGACTGTGTCTGCACATGTGGGAATAGATAACAGGAGGAGAAAAATTCCTAAGCACCTAAAGGCTGTTCCCATGATATGATCCTCAGAGAGGGAAAAGAAGCGCTAAAAAACCCCATCTGATACTTTTAGTAAGCAAGATTTATCTCAACAAACCAGTAGTTAAATTGTCCATCAAAACCAATAGGAAATTCATATATAAATATATAAAACTCTGTGGATTTGATTATCAGCTGATGTGATCTGGCATTACTCTTCTGAAACCAGGGGAGCTAAGCTACATTTATGGCAACAAAGACTTTGGCATATGTATTTACAAGCCTTCCTGCACAAATGGAGCCTGGCCCGTAGCCCCAGGCTGAACTGCTGGCACAGGAGCTATTACAGCTGTTCTTATCCAGAAGGGGATGCATAATCCTTCGAGCAGGGACCTCACAGAGGAGATCATCAGGCCTGTTCATTTCAACACTCCTGGCCAAAGGTCTAGCTCCTACCAGAAATTTGCAACCAGCGGATTGTGACATTGCACTGTGTCCAAACATATTTCTTGATGTTGGAGAGCTAAATGCTGCTGGTAGGTGCACATAGTTCTCATAGGGTTCCCAAGAAGTCCCACACGTGCATGCAGAACAGAATGTGTTCTGGGGAGTTAAGCAAACAACCCTGTTTTCCCATTACAGATCATTTTCATAGGTCTGTTAGTCTTCCACATTTGCTTTGAATAACTCAAATCAAGTGCATTCCAGTAAGAGGTTTTAAAAATACTATTGTTTTTTTAAGAGGTCGTTTTCAAAATACTTCAGGTCCAAAAACAACACAGGGGAAGGGAACTTACAGCACCACATGTTGAGGAAATTGTTTTTATAATTTTTTTAAAATATGATAGAAAACAGACAATTAAAATCTAATTTTTTTCTTCTAAGTTGTTAACCCAAGTAACACTGCATATGCCATGAATGAATGAACACCAGGAAACCTGGACAAGTCTACTTTTAGTGCTGAAAATGTAGTGGTAGGCAAAATTAGTATACAAAGAGTAAACCTAAACACAGAGTAGCACGGGAATGAAGAACTGCAGTCTAAAGATCAGGAAGGGGGCTTTTAGAAAAACTCAAGTATTGGTATTGGTTTAGTTCATGCTATTAAAAAATAAAAACAACAAAAAAGACCAGTGGTGGGCATTTTCAAATGCCCTACTTAGTATGCCTAACTCCCAGTAAGATGTCCTTAAGAATGGGGTGCAAACTTCTTGGGTTGTTCCTATTGATAGTGTCCCTTTAAAATCAAAGCAGTGTTCAGAAGTCACAAATAAGAGTATCAGACCTGGCAACAACTGAAAGCTATAAACTGGGATGAGAAACAATGACACACCTTATTACAACTGATCTCCTACTTGTAAGCAATCAAAAACATTTCAGCAGGACTCCAAAGAAAGCAAAGAATGTTAGTCAGAGAAATAATAAAGTGTTCTCTCTAATGCAAAAAATCTGTCTTTGGTCTTTGTTATTATTAGTGAACCTACTTGCTAGGATGCAGCAAATGTATTTCCAAGCCTTAGCCCTTCCTTTAAAAGGGCAAATTAATTTTTAAATTAAATCTAGGTACAGAGACTTAGACTTTTCTACAACAGGAGAGTGTTACTGAAGGCAAGCTGTGTAATGCTCCTGTTGGCATCAGAGTGCTCCTGCAAATAATTTATTTTTACTTACAAAATCTGTTACAGCTCTCTCTGTCCAGTATTGCTGGCCTCTCAAAGCACCTGGCATCCTCTGTCTTTACCCCTCTTTAGTTGGTCTTTGCCAGTAAACTTTACCATGGGCCATATCACTGGTGATCTCAAACATAATTAGGATCCTCCTCACCATAGTGTTGGACTTTGGAAATACAACCTCCTTGCTTGCTCTTTTACACAGAGGAGATTTGAAACCTTGAATGTAAACATATTGGGTAGCATCCAAAAAGTCTTTGGCTGAACCAGGAACTGACCCCAGGTCCTCCTATCTTGAGATACTGTCTTAACCACAACCCAGTACAACTACCTTTCACTTAATTGTTTTAGTAGAAACTCTTAATTAGGATGGGTAATGTCGTAGTAGATACCACAGAATATAGATATTAATTCATTGACAGAGAATTAGTCATTCCCCATTTCATCCTCCTACCTTTTTTCTACTGTAATTGCTTCTAAATATTAATGCTTTTTCTCCTCCCTTCCTTGCTAAATAGGATTAAACTACGTAAAATATTGCATTATATTGTGCACAGACACGGGCTTTATGTTACTTGGCTTTTTTTTCGGCGGGGCGGGGGGGAGGGTGTCTTTTGTGTAGGAACATGCTATATATTAACAAAGGTTCAACCCTCCCTTCTGGGCACATACAAAACTGCATGTGAGA
This sequence comes from Nipponia nippon, assembly GCF_047370975.1. Classification (NCBI taxonomy): domain Eukaryota; kingdom Metazoa; phylum Chordata; class Aves; order Pelecaniformes; family Threskiornithidae; genus Nipponia; species Nipponia nippon. The sequence continues at coordinate 66,429,329 of NW_028262347.1, forward strand.
TGAACTGGCACCATCATGAGCCATGATACAAGAGTCCCAGCCCTTTCGAGGGCTACTGCTTAGCCTGGCAGCACATCATCAAAAGGCAACTCATTAAAGCTGAGGGATTGTATCTTAGGCTGCCTGTTTGTTCCTTACAGTGTTTAGCTCTCAGGCTCCAGCTTGCCAGAAGCATTATGTTTTCCTGTCTTTAGGGTTCAGGACCAAAAAGCCCAACAGTATCACTTCCCAGCCCTCTTGGAGGGGTGGTTTATGAGATAGCCTAATGAGCACAGTCACAGTGTGAATCGCATACAAGCTATGCAAAGTGATGAGATTGATGTTTCCTAAGTTATTTCAACTCCAGCAGCTGCCTTTCCATTCTTTTACTTTAATTGCTACTGATTAAAACCTCAGTTTGCATTCCTGACTCATACTCTAGACCCAGCCCATGGGGAAGATAACATGACCTTAAGGCGTCATCTGATACAAGACAAAGATCTGGAAACAGCAGCAGAAATCAGACTGGAGAAAATGCACCTTTGAGCTCAACACTACAGTGCATCAAGGACAAAGCTTGAAGAATCAGGTGTCAATATAACCATGTAAGCCTACACCTAGCATATGGTTTAAGATGTTGCACAGCATCTGCCCACTGAAAACCCAGCAGGGACATTTGCTCAAATAGACCAAAGACAAGAAGGGGTTTATAGCAGATAGTATGCATAGAGCAGAGTTTTGGCATTCTCTACAGTCATACTTTGGATATTTTAATAGGTTTGCATATGATGAGGAAATAAGCCCATTTTATCTTATTTCACGTGTTCAGAGCCAAAAACATTTTATTATACACAGTAGAGGTATTGTCAGCTCACGATCAGAAATTAGAGTTTGCTTGCATCCTTTCTTCAGCTGTATCTTCCAGTGCTCTGTCCAGCGTGACTGTAAATAATTCAAGTTTAGGAGCTTAACACTTGTTACAAACTTTTTGATTATTCAGCCTAAGCTCCCATTCCCTTATTTGTGTCCTGTTATTCTTAGTGATCTCTCAGACCAGTCTAAATATCCACACACATAAAGAAGAGGAAGCAGGCATTTGCTTTACACATCCTTAGCCACTGTGGTTTAGAGCCAATACTCCAAATCCCCCCAAGGTATCAGGGCCTTCTGCACATGCGCATGCCCTTGGTCACAGGGCAGGCTGCACCATGACCATGAAAAGGAACAGGGACACCAGCTGCAAATACAGTGCTTGTCGTTAGGCTCTTTTTTCCATGATGACCACATATTCCCTCTGAAATTGCACAAGGCCCTCTCTTACCTATGCCTACGTTTTGCAGTCTCTAAGCTGTAATCAGCTGTAGGACCATGAGCCAAGCTGCCATCACTCACACCTTAAAAGGTGTTGGCCTCAAAAGTCCCAGCCTGCTCTTGCTTTCTGGGGCTCAGAAGGACAGCACTACTGTCTGGAATGTATTTAGACATCTGGGGGCCCCTGTAACTGCAATAAGAGATTTCAGGTCTCCCTCAGTTCTAGAGGGATTTAAGGGCATTGTTTGACCCCCAAAAATGTGTCTTACTGTATGTTCACCAGGAATTGAAATAGCCAAGCCTGAGCCACTGGGTGAACACAGAAAAATGTTGAAGAGTGAAAGGGGCTTTTTTAGCTGCTAAGAGGGTAATATCTTTCAGAAAGTTCAAAAACTTTCTGAAGCCCATGAAGGTCATAAGATAATGGGCCCCAGCCAAAATAGCTGTGTTTGGCTTGGAATAACAACAAAATAAATCAGTCATGTTGTAGCACCAGTGTTGAACTCTGCCTGGAAAGCATGCTGCGCCTCAGGATACATGAGCACGCTTGTGTTTAACTCAAAACACTGGACATGAGGCATAGCCCAATTAAAAACGGTGCACGAGTTTAAACCCCACACAACTTTTTAAGGCTGGAGAACCTTGGATGTGGAATGCAGGATGAATGATCTGTAACTGAGATTAAAACAGACTTTGTAGAAAAAAAGCTGTTAAGTAAAAGTGAGAAAATAGTGTAAAGAGGAAATATGCTTTTTTATCATAAAACTTCCCCTTTGTAATAAAAATGTTGCTTGGCAGCATAGCTGGGGCGGGCTGCATGGTGCAGTTGTGCTGTGGTTAGCTTTGCATTTGCATTGCAGTTACAACACCCTAACAGGCAGGGTGTTGCAGAGGGAACAATGGAGGCTTTCAGAGACAGCCTTTATCCCTGAAGAGGGACAGGGCGGCCACGCCGGCTGTCAGCTCTCTCTGTTTGCTAGCACGTTGGATTAGGTGTGTTATCTGGCTCCTGCTTCGTGCTTAAAATGAAAGCTGGGATTACAGGAATTTTAGTCTGTCTTTTTGAAAATTAAAATAAGGATCCTTAAGAAGTTTCTTTTTTCATGATGCAAGGAAAAAAGCTGCTCTAAACATATAATACATATAGCTTTGAAATAATATTTTATTAATAGGATCGTATTTGTTGTTTTAAAAGCATACAGACACAGATTAGAGTTTCTAAAATAAAGGGAGGCTGTGATGAGAAACCCAGGCCTGATGATATACATGCTGATGAAAAGGAGAATCTACAAAGTAATATTTACAAGCAGCATTGTTACAGTCTTTTTTTTTTTTTAATGATGCTACTACTCAACCTGAAAATACTTAAAACCTGGAAGTCAATTACTGATGCTTTGCATAGCAGTAACGCTCCTGCAGGTGTTATTGCAAAAGTTTTGGCACAGCTTAAATGACACAAAGAGATGGAGGAAAAATTGTCTTCTGGTGTGAAAGATTGAAGCGGAGGCATTTGAAAGAGGTGTGAGTGCCAAAGCAGTTCATCAAAGAAGGGGCAGGAAAGCCAGAGTGTGGGGAGGTGGGAAGGGAGCTGGCTTCTCTCTGGTGAGAGGGGAGGGATGCCAAACCTCCGGTGAAAAGTGTTCCTGGACAGGGTCAGGCAGCAAATGTTACCGTGGCAAAAAAGTATGAGGTGGGTAAACCGTGAAAGTGAGAAACGCCAAGTGAGTGGTGGGGAAAAGAAAGGAGAAATTTCAGAAGCTCTGAAATTCATTTGGCAGAAAGCAAGACCATCTGGCTGCCGGGTCAGAGGCACTTCCAGTGCCTCCAGCAAGGAGGACTTACCTCAGGAGACCCTCACTTCAAACCCTGACAGGGTTGCACGCAACTCCCTTCCCAACTTATACATGGAGCGAACAAGAAGCTGGAGTGGCTATTGCCAAGGTTTAAGGGCTGGGCGTTGCTAAGGGGTTTTGTTTTGCGGGTTTCTGAAGTCCTGCACACTGAACTGGGGGAAGCCAGCACTGGTCTGGCACTTGCGTCTTGTACAGCCATGCCTGCGGTGCCTTCTGAATACACAGCGCGGATTATCTGTCCACCAAGGACTTTTTTCCTAATTAGATCAGTTATTTTCTACTGTTATGAAGAAAGACAGACAGATTCACCATTACCTGGGCTTAGGGTTGTAATTAAGTTATTGTGGGGGTAATTATGGATAGTAAATAGGGCACAATAAATTCTGTAGTCTATAATATGCTCACCTATAAAAGAAGAGGTATTCAGTACACCTGAAAAACATGGACCTGCATTTTAGAGGTAACCTCATGTTCTTCACACCTATCACAGTGGCTACAGGCCTAGATTTGTTACAGTGGCATTAAAAAAAAAGTGAAAAAGACTAAGAACTTGAGGTGGCCTGATCTAAGAAGGTGTTTATATGTAGATTTAAAAGTTGGGTGCTACTGTTGCCATTTTGTGTATTTTTCAATGGAAAAGTTCTGACTCAGAGAGAGAAAAAAAAAAAGCCCAGCAACCCCAGCCTGATCCACTGCAGCACAGCACTGGAGCAGCTTTGGAAGAACATTTACTGGTCTACATGCAAGTTTCGCTCTGCGACTTCAATGACAAAATGGCAAGCACGTGTCATCTGCTCTGTCACCACGTATGCCTGCTTTCCCTGCAGGACCAGAAAGCAGCCCAGTTTGTGGCAACCACCCCGGTCCATCCCTGAGCCCTGCGAGGCTCTATCCATCTGCCTGTGGTCATAAATCGGCGCCTTTCCCCCACCCCCTGCTACAGCAAAAGCAATGCTCTCAGCTAGCCAGATGCTGCACATCGGGCTGGCTCCCCTCCAGCACCTGCTGTAACAGTGCAGGGCAGGACGCCATGCAGCAGGGATGCCCACAGGGAGGCTTTGTGGAGCAGACACGTGGCCTGCGGGACACTTGATTTGGCAAGGACTGTTTGAACAAATTTGGGGTGGGCACAACATGGCGGCCTGGGAGGGCTTTGAGCAGCACAGAGGCAAACGGCTGCTTTCTACCCATCCTGTGGGCACTCACGCCTTGGGAAAAATGCACTTAGCAGCATCGATCAAACAGTTGTGTTAACTGCAGTTGGCAAAACCCTTGGAAAGTGCATGTCTGCTCTCAGGTTCTCCATTAAAGTCAGCAAACAGCAGTTAGTTAATTCCCAGCCAGAAAAGAAAACAAAGGTAAATAAGGTGTAGCCCTGGACAATGGTCCCTGATCTCTCATGAGTTTATACCAACCACCTGCGGCAGATGTGTATTTTGCTCTGCCACTGTTTCTGCTCGTGCAGTCTGATTTTTTTCTCTGTACATATGCAGCTAAAAAAAATATTAAAAATCAGTGTAACATCTCAAGCCAGAGAAATCTTTTAACAAAATTCTTGTTAAACATGAAATTCTTGTTAAATGCTCATGACCCTGTGGTTTGGACAAGAAGACACTCTCCTGACTGCTAACAGTGTCGCTGGCAAGGTTTCTTTCCTTCACCCTGGTGGGATGTTTAGCTCTGGCTGCAAGCGAAGCCCCAGCATGACCTGCCGCCTTCACAAAAAGGACAGCAAATAGCCCATAGTTTACACTGACTTGTGCTGCTGCCCATTAAGCAGAGGCACCTTTATTGGAGGGGAACGGTTTAATTTTTACATTCATGCCATTTAACAATAGCTTTTTCAGGGTAAGAAGAGGAAGGCGAGGAGGGAAAAAAAAGGAGAATTTCTGTGAACATCTTCCCAACATTTTTTCTCTTTCTGGGCCATAACAAGAACTCTCCTCCTAAACTAAGCAAAATATTATTCTTCCCCCCCCAAGATAAATCAATTGGTTTTTTGGGAGCCTCTTTGTACAATAGGCTTGCTGAAAACTGCAAACATGCTATAAAGTATAAATCATTTTTGCTTTGGTTTAGCAGACAATCTCTGAAGGTGACATCTCACTGACAAACTGAGTCAGAAATAATCGAGCAGTCCCATCTCTGCTCCCATATCAAAGTCAGTTCCACCTCCTGTAAATTTAGCAGTGAAGTCAGGGTAACATATTGCTTACCTCCATATAACCCAAAATACATTCCTAGGCACAGAAAAGTTAGGACAGGGTGGAGGGAAGGGAGGTTCCCAAAACAAAGGATGTTGCAAGTGTGGCTTGAGGATTTTCTTGCCAAAACAAAGTGAGATAGATCTGTTTGGGTCCTTCTTCATTACAACAGTAGTTTTGTTAACACAGCGGTTGCTCACAGGTCTACAAGCTCTCCCCAGGTGGGGAGGGTTAAGCTTGTAACAGTGCAGGAAATCCCCATGCGCCCACACACAGACACACACACTGGTGTTTTGCAGTACCTCTATATATGAAGAACTGAATCCTCCAGGGGTGTGAGAGGGAATTTAAGAACATTGGCCCTGTAAGGGATACCCCTGAAATCAGGGATAGCTCATTGTCAGTGGTAAGAGGTCTCAGAGGCTCTCAGGATTGCTTTCCAACCTGCCATTTCACTGGAAAGGGATATACCAGGAGATGCAGCTTAGCTCATTGATACTTTGTTCGCATGCAAGATAATTTCCAAAGGGACAAGAGAGCCATGGCAAACGTCTTATGGCTATTTATTACTCCCTGAAGAACTTTGATGGGAAGCATCTTCAGTAATATGGTTCTAGTTGCTGGAGTCCTGTATTTCCCCAAACGTACTCAGAAACAAACCACAAAGTCTGAGGTGGTGGTTTGTGGGAATACCCCAGCATTCCTGTGTAAAGCGGTATTTAAAAGTCCTGCGTGCTCACATTCCCTCTTGATGCCAGCTTGTTGAACTGTCACTGGCTTTCACCCACAGCTGAATTTAGCAGACCATCTCCATATTGCGTCACTTACCATTTTCTTCTTCCTGCTATGACTTTTTCAAACCTGTGAACCCTTCCCTCTATAGCTCTGACTCTTGTAATTTGCAGGTAAGAAGATAAAACGGCTTTCTCATACCTGCTGCGCAGTACCTAGTTCTTTGCACCTGACTGATAACTGCATCCATTATAGAGATTTCATAGGATAAAGTCTGTTTGGAGTCTTTTTTTAAAGGCTTCTTATGTGAGACACCTGTCCCATAAACAGCTTTCTACTCTAAGGGCTTTTGGGAGTACGAGAGGAGTAGTTCTGTGAAAGCCAAGTTTGTAGTTTGATATAAGTGATGTGGCAAAAACTCAGGTTGTAAAAAAAATATCACCACACCTTGGATTTTCAAGTTCTGTTAAAAGCTTTCTATAACTGAAGCTATAACTTTTCTTCCCCCCAGCAATAAAGCAGCTAAAACACAATTTAGGCTGTTTAAAAATCCTTCATGTTCATTGGCCTCTAGTTTTAAAATGCTTGCCCTTAAACACAACTAGTTTTAGGGGCTCAGGAGCTCTGCCATCCTGTTCTTTCACTGGTGTCCCACAGACAGGCATATTTGGGTACAGCAACTATCTCTGTTATCACGTACATTATACATTATGCATGTATCATTACAGGTGGTCAGCTCTTCCATGTACACCAAATCAACCTATCGCTGTCCAGAACAAATATTTCATTTCTTTTAATATGTATTCTTGCTGGTCTCTGCAAAACACAGAGAGCCACACTGCTGCTGCTGATGCCTACACTAGACAGAGGATTTGTTCAGGGCTTACTAGTGGAGATACCAGTGATTTTGCCATCCAGGAGTATTACAAATAATTGAAAAAGTGTAAAAATCACTTCAGGCTTGGATCTGAATATTATTCAAGAGAAACAGGCTGTAAGTTTTGTGAAATCAGGTTTCCTAGGAATACTTTGACCTTCCTCAGGAGTGGAAACAAGACTAAGCTGTGTTAGGATCTACAACAGGGACACCCTCATCTTGACACACAGACTCAAGCACTGGGCCAACAGAGATCTCAATATTCAAGAAGTGCAAATCTCTGTACTGGGGGTGGAATAACCCCAGACATCAGTGCCAGCTGGGACTGACCAGCTGAGCAGGTGACCTGCTGAAAAGGGCCTGGGAGTTACAGTGGAAACCAAGTGAAATTTGAACCAACAGCACACTTAGATTGTGAATTGGGGAAATGGCATAATGGGCTATGTTGGGAGAAGCATGGCTAGCAGACCAAGGGCGGTTGTTACTCCTGTTTGGTAGGGAGTAAGACTGCACTGGAGTGCTGTGACTTGAACCCTCCCAGTTCAAGAAGAGGGATGCCAAGAAGCTGGAGAGGATCCAGCAGAGAGCTACCAAGGCGGTGAGAAACCTAGAGCACATAAACTGTAAGAAGAGCTTGAAGAACACGGGCTTGTTTGGTCTGGTGAAGAGGAGGCAAAGCAGGGATGTAAAGCAACCTACAAATACTTGAAAATAAGCCTTACAGATGACAGAACCACACTTGTCACAGTACTGATAGGTGGTAAAGCAAGGGGCAACAGGGCAACAGCATCATGCTGAGGTTTGGGAGATTCAGGTTGGGCATTAGGAAAAAATTTCTTACCAGGACAGTGATATTGTGATAGAAATGGCTACCCAGAGAGGTCAGAGACACTCCATGCCTAACACTTTTGAAGACTTGGCTAGAAAAAAACAGCATGGTAACTTGGTATTTCCTATTCTGCGCACAGTGCAAATGGTGACATCTCCAGTGCAACCAAGACAGTTGCTGACAGCAGATGACATTTCAATGGTGTCTCTGTGTTTGCTCCCCTTTAGTACTATATAATTTCTACAGGATTTTAAAAGCTTCTTGGCATATAGTGAAAGAATAACAAACCAGTTTATGTTCATGGGGATAGAAAGATAAATTCTTTGAGCTAACTTTAGCTGAAGACTAGGAAATATTTTCCAGTTGAAGGCAATCTCACCCACTAGTTGGGGATTCAAACTCTATGTGGCCCTACCTAGCTACAAGAAACAGACCAGAGCAACATTTGTTCCAACTAACATTAGCATTAACTTGGTTTGGCCAATGACACTAGAACAAGATGTTTTGACCTTCTGGTAGCATAAAGAAAAATCCCTTTCTTATTCCCTAGCACAAAGCTTAGCTTCACAGCAAAGCAGATAGTTTTTCACAGTTTTTGAATGCTTCTGTACTTTTGCGTTGTTGTTCTAATCAAGCCAACAGTTCTCCCTCTGTGAAATTTCATACAACCCTTACCTCAAAGGAAAAATTCATGTTGAGAAAAAAAAACAACACTAACTTACAGACTCTCCTGAAGTGGGTCTTAAAATCATCACTACAAAAGAGCTTCCCCATATCTGTTTTCAGAATCTACTGTACTTTTGTCTGAGCTTTGATTTTTTACAATGCTGACAGCTTCCTTTACCATACTTTTATCCTTTTGTCCTCTCCTTTCAGTATAACTCTCACATTACAGCTGTAATAGTCACCATCAGTCAGAATGGGCTAGCTTTGGAAATTCCTTTAATCAACTCCCTAATCAGGAGCTTTTAAGTGAGCCCCACATCAAGAAGCAGACCGATCTCTTAAAGGACTTTGAGGCTTGCCTAGCTGATGAATGAGCAATGCAGTCAATTGTGAAAAATGTCTCAGATAAGGAGGAAACCTAACCTTGTTCATTAGCTGTTTTCACCAGCTATAATCAATAGATGGCTTCCGGACGGATTCAAATCTTGGGCCCTCAGTGAAAATATTTGCATAAGGTGGCACTTGTTTTTCTCATTACAGTTACCACGTTAATGTTAATTACTGTGTTCAGTAGGTAAAAGTATTAGAGGTTATCATTAGTTAAAGTGCTAGGACTTGGACGTATAGATCCATTTTGGTTTATGGGTCTTCATTCTTTTCATTGTTTTTTTTGCTTAAATATAGAGATTAAAATCAAGGAGGAAAGGGGAGAAGGGGATAATAATGTACTGTAGAAACCTTCTTCATTTGAAATTTTGGAGCTTCTTTTGTAATTAAACATGACAGAACTCCCCTTTAGTACTGCATATCTAAGCCTTTGCACACACAAAAGTACAGAGGAAACAGCAACCTGAACACTGTGCTCAAATCTCATTCTCCATATAAATGTTATGGTTCAGAATGTACTGCAGGAAAAGACCAACAAGTTTTACCTGTTCTTGAAGAGTTTACTGGATTCCTGCACCCAGAGGTAATCTATTTATTGTTGCTCACCTGTCAGATCAATGAAAGGCTCTTGGTATCAGTAAAATCTGTTATGAACTTGGTGCCCTTCAAAACAACCAGTCTTCCCTGGCATTGTCTAGAAGAGCAGTGGGTGAATTAACCTCACCTTTGCCTTCTCAAAAACCATAGCATCATAGCTCCATTCTACCCTAAAATATCCACCTCAGGTTACTCTCCAGTGACGACAATCCGTGCCACTTCCTCAGGAAAGTATTGATGTGGTAGTTTGTTGTTTAACACTTCAAAAAAGCTTATTAAAAGGACTATAGTTGCACCAAGTGGAATTTTTTCAGTGTCTGCTAGGAGCCCGCATGCATGTTAAATGAATGTACAGGGCTGTATGCCACATTAAAAAAAAAAAAAAAAGGTCAAAGATACTTCCAAAACTGTTCTTTAGGGCAATGGAAATATCCGTAGCAACTCACTGTTTCAGAACAGTTTAACAGTTTAGAAGTAAAACCATCACCATTCCTGGCAATACTCACTTATCCCTGTGGAGCTGGAGGCATTAATAGGAATATCAATCAAATCTTTTCATTAAAAAGTACACAGTTATATGACCATATACGAACTTGAAAAGCTTCTGCTTTTTTTTTTTTTAATAGTCCTCTCTGGTTTCAGTAGATATATCTCTTCGGAAAGGAGCTGCTCTTTACTGATGTCCTGTAGCAGCAATGGACACTGTGGAACCCTCATGAGCATAAAGAATACATGGATGCAAGGCCGCACATCACCTTCCCATCCTTGCTGAAAGAAATAAGAAAGGGAAGGTCTGCGTAACTTACGGTTATAGAAAGGGCAGGCATTAGCTAAGTCAGATATGTATTGGTTGGTTTTTTTTTCATAATATATAGTTTGTTCTTGTTATAAAAAAACAAATCAGAAGTTTTCCAAAAGTATAAGTAATCCATCTATACTACAGTTCAACATGCCTGAACTCAGCTGTATAAAACAGTTTGATGAAGACAGTCCTGCAGCCCAGACTTAACCTCAGACTAAGATTAGGAAAATTACACAATTGCATCTCAGCCATGTGACCAAAGACCTGGAGAAATTTTTCAAGAGACCAGAAAGACCACAAGGATATTGATAAATCTGTCATTTAACACCACATTTTTACAGTTTGGATGGACTGTAATTGCAGTGATTTCTATCTCCCTGATCTGACTTTGGCCACTGAATACTTGAAGACACTTGCAAGAGAGTGAAGCTTAGAAGTGCTGTGCTGTGTTTCAAAGGTGGGAATTGGCAGATGCCCAATGCACTAGTCCAGCTTATTTTTTTGAAACATTGATTATATACATATTGACATGAATTGAAAGTACCTGCTTCAGATAAAGTGCTTTCTTTTGCTCTTTCCTGATAAAATATTTTTGATAGGTATTAAACAAACTTGATATCAAAGAGCATCAGTGCTCCGAGCAGCACTACCTGCATTTGTGAGCGTTTGGACTGCTACAAGCACAGCAGGTTCAGGAGCTGGTTGGGTGTTACTCCGCCTTCAAGGTCAAATAACTATCAAACTACTTTTTTTTTTTTTTTTGAGATTTACTACTTCTGACAGACAAATGTAGATTAAATATATTCAGCAATTCCCACACATCTATTTAGTAGGATCTTCTTCATGCAATGTGCTAGCTCAAGGGCACTCTTTTGCCAAGAGAGCTTTCATATCACCTAGGTTGTTTCTAGAAAGGTGTGAAATCTATTCAGGCACACTGAATTCCAGTATCTCTCTCTATATATGTGTGCGTGTGTGTGTGTCTATACAAATTTATGTAGATTGGTTATAAAAAGAATGTCCTCAGGACTGGAGAGAAAAGTCAAGCATTGAAAGTTAGGAAGAACCAGCAGTAAAATTACCTTTTTAAGTCTGTCCTCTCGTGTTTCCAGCATATTCTCTGCATTGGAACAGAGAGGAAGAGTTTAATCTTTAAATTAGATTACAATCTTAATGACAGTCTAATGTCTATGTCCACGAGAATTCACAGTACTTTATAAGTAACTCAGCCTGTGTTGGCAATGACAATTTTTGACCCTGCCTTACTGCTCATGAACACTTCATCTGGTTGACATGCTTAGATGCCAGCTTCATATTGGTAGCAGACTGTAGTCCTAAAAATTAGTGCACTTTTTTTCTCAACAATATTAAAAACCACGCAGGATAATTACGGCAGCTCTGCAACTCAGGCAGAACACCGAACCTGCCTGAGCCATTCTCTCACTTGAAAGTGACGTACCAATTACAAGTTTCATCTGGCTAGAGGCTTTAATTTATTACATTTCAACATTATGCTGAAGCTGTAACTTCATTTCACACTGCACAGGCCCATCCCATGCCAAGAGAGGGCCAGATGCACAGATAAATGCTGAAAAGAACTTACTTTGGCAACCCATCCCCACAATCCTGGAAGGAGGCGTTTAGGTGCCAAGTTTAGATATAAGCTTCTGCTACATTTCAAATGTTGCCATTAAACCATGTCTGCAGTGCATTTACAACCACAAAGTGAAGTCCCATGCCAAAAGTTAACTGTAGAAAAGTGAAAACGTGGCATATTTACAATATTACTTTTAAATGCACTCTGCAGGACAAGAGCAACAGTGATTCATCTACCTACCAGCTCTGCAAATTCACCTGGCACCTAAAAAAAATACAAATATATAAAAACAACAAGACCCTGTTTCTAACTCACATTGCAAAGGAGAATTAGAAGGGCAGAAAGCTCAGGTAAACTAGAACGGCTGGTTTTTCTAGCCCAGTTTGGGCAAGGAACCCCTTGTTAGAAACAAACCCTTTGTATTTCAGAATACCCTTCTCATAATGGTAATAACAATCACACATGAAAGCATAGCCTTCCAAAATGTATTTCTGTCAGAATCAGAAAAACAATACAAGAAAATGGATTCTTTTAACACGTGAAATGTTGAAGAAGCTACTGCTCATCTAGGCCAGTTTTGAACACCTCCAGAGGGAAAAAATATTATGTTGGCTGCACCGGAGATGTGTCAGCTTGTGAGAGCAACCCTCTGGCTCTCCAGAGAAGCTAACAACAGTTTTCCCACAAGGCGTGCGTGTGTACGTGTGTGCACGCACGCGTGCGTGCATGTGTGTATGTGTTTGGTAGGGAGGTTGCCTAAAAGCAACACTGTCTTTATAGGCAGCCTCAGTACAGAAATCTGCCCCCGGGGCTGGCACTGAACTATCAGCGTGGCATTTCGCTAGCCGCAAGGGTGAGAACCTGCCAGTGCTGCCACCATGCTGCTCTCCCCTGGGAACACACAGCCAGGCAGGTCTGCCTGCCAGGGAGGACAGGATCCAACTGTTTTTTTAAGAACTGTCTGGAGATCCTGACTGCAAACTGCTCCAAATTCATGCTCTGGAGCATTTAAGGCTTTGTGCAAATGTAGCTCCTTTAATGACAAAACTAAAAACACCTAAGCATTCAAGAAAACTACATTTCTAGCTCAGCCAGAATGGAAGAAGACAGCTTAATTAAAATGACCAGATTTTCAGACAGAGCATAACTTTTTGTATTTCAGCTCTATAGCTTTATTGCTCTGCAGAAATTATTTTGCAGAAGCTGAGATCTGCTCAGATTTCTTCTTAGAATAATATGCTTCCTTTCAGAGGGAATGCTTACCTTGGTGTTTATGCTAATAAAATCATTCCTCATACTTTTATTTCACCTGTGCTGTATATTCGCTTCCAGTGCTAAACTAAAGAAGCAAATGAAGAAAATTGTTCCAGCAAGGCCTGTAGCATATCCAGCTACGTAGCCATCTAAGAAGTTTGAACTGTATTAATTTCAGTGGCCTAACTGCTCTCTTGTTAGTCTCAGTACAGTATCAGAATTGGCCAAGTCAAATGCCTAAGCTCATTTTCAACTTTTCAGGTAGATCAGGCAGTGCTCTAAGAGGAGCCTTGAGCCACATGCAAAATCTTGCTAAGAGAAAGGAGATAAATGAAACAAGACAGACTGGATGGAAAACAAGTTAATCACTAATTTAATAAAATATATATTGCAGTTGTTAAGGTCTAGTAAAATATATACTAGACTACTTAAACTGAAATAATCTCTGGAGATAACCAATTATCTCTGGCACAAGTGGCAAGGTTCAAAAGGACCACAGGATGGTAAGCACAAGGCTTATTGTTAGAGAGAGTAAAAGGCAGGTCAGGAATTTATAGACCAGTCACACCAACCTAATCTCTGGTATGATATATGAAGCTCCATTCTGACAATAAATAAGGACAGAGACTCCGAGTGCCTAATACACTGCCTGCTAAGGATTTACTAGGCGATCTCACAACGGCTTCTGTCACCCAAATTTGAAAAATGCTTCTCCCATTGAAATTAAGCTGGAGCAATGGTAAGTGAGTAGACTCCCTGATTTGCCATCACAACTGTATCTTCACACAAGCTCAGCAAGAGAAGACTGACTTCAAGGAAAAAGATGTCCTATGATTTAAGGTGAGATTTAATTGACTTTGAATTGAACAGAAAGAGAAAAAAACAAATGGATGAAACCAAAGAGACATTGCCTTAAGGTATTATGAACCATCGGTTAATTGTACTTTGACTCTCTTTGTAAAGAATGCCTCTCCAGTCTGATCTAGTTGCTGACTAGTTTTCAACTAGTCGTAAATTGCAAGTATTTACAATGCTTCCTTGGGGAGGTTATTCAACACATGATCATTCAGCAGTTTTATGGAGCACTTAGAAGCCCGAAGCTTGCGTTGAAGGATATTTATCGTGGACAACAAAGTAAACACAGGGAGCCACAACAGCATCATACAGGACAGGGAAATCCTGTGTTTTGATCTGGATGTCATTGCTGGCTCAGAGTGTGGTTTTGCAATAGTTTAAACCAACTTAAATAGTTGCTGTTTCCTCCCTCATGACTATACTTTCCCTTTGCCTTCTCTTGCATCAATTCTGGCATTTATTTGACACCTCCTTCTCTGTTTTTCACCGTCTTTCTGTGGCTCTTTTGAGCCTGTGTAGCTCTCCAGACAGCTTGCCTGGGTGTCAGGCATGTGTGGCATTAGGCCAGGGCAGGCACGCATGGTCAGGGGCAGGCTGAGGCTCTGCCTGCAGATACTCCAGCACAGTTCAAGCTGGCATGTCACCAACCTTGGCTATGGCTCTGACATGCATGACCTGACGGGCACCTTACTCATCAGAGAAGGAATACTCTTGCTGCAGTCCTCAGGAGAAATCCACAATGACAGTAACAAGGTCTCTTAGCTGTCCTCTTTATTGCTATTATTTCATGTAATTGATTTATATGTACCTTTCAGTGAGGTCCCTGAGCCCCGTCACATGTCTCTAACCAGTCTCATCACTGGCCAGTTTGTGGCGCCACACGTGCAGGTCAGGGCTTTCAAGGAAAGACAGAGTGAGCCAAGTCCCAAGAAATGCAGCGTTAGCTGATCAGAAGACAAGCACACCCGGAAAAGAATTTCTCAATGTTTGCATGCGTGTCTGTCATACCATGCCATCATGCTCCTTTCATGTGGTGAGCCAGGAAAGTGGGTCATAACCTTATATGTTAGAGTCTGGAAAGAGCTTCTCCCTTCCTCTTTCCTTCAGAGGACAAGAGGAGTCATCCTTCTCAATTCCTCTCTGGCTTGAAACTATTTGACTCTGGTCCCAGACCTGTACTTCGTCCCTAGGGAGATGAGAAAAAACAGAAGCCTTGCTGCTTGCATTATTTCATGATCATGGATGATGTTAATTGCCCCAAAAGGAATTAATTTCAGGAAGCATTCTCTTAGATAGCCCACTGAGTCAGGAACACAACCACTAAACAAGTCGTAAAGATATATATCATAGCCCATTACTTCATTAAACTTGGAAGAGCTGTAGTAGCATGTATTATGTACAACCCACAAACATAAGCTGTTTGAATACTATCTGGTAACTTAAAGCCTGGGTTCTGAACCACTGGCCAAAGCAAGCTCCTCCCTTGGCATTAGCTGAGGACTTGCATGGTGGAAAGTTGCATCATCAGACGTCCAAGAGGGTACAGAATCTCAGCCACAGGTGGCCCATGCACTGGTAGTCCCTAGTCAGAGCAGTCATCCCACAAGAGCCAACAGGATTTAGGGAAGGAGCTAATTGAATATTTTGAGGCTTGAGTAAAGTGGAGATGCCCAAGTCAAAAGCTGACCTTGTCAAGGAGGGACCTCGTTATCTATTGCCAGGACTCACTAGGATAATTTCTGTGAAGAAACAGGGACCAACATTTGGATATTTATTAAAAGAAAGGCTTTGTAACAGGCTGTGTGTTTTCCCCTCACCTATACCTGCTGGTCAGGAGAGCAGCTGCAATTCTGGTGCCCAAAGTACCACTAACTAGTGCTACCACACTTCCCTGGTGTCCCCTCAGTCTTCTTGAACAAGCCTTAGAGGAAGAAAACAGAAAAAGCACCCAAGGGGAGCCTGTCCCAGCTGTGCAGGTTTCAGCCGTTCCAGATGTGGGGTGGGAATAGGGCGTGCAGGTCTTCAAGGGCCACGGCTCAGGAAGGCGCTCTTCTTGCTCCACAGCCGCCTGAGCGCAGAGGACTTAAAAGCTCGGGGTGGGGTGTTATTTACACGTCAGCTCTGTGCCATATGCACCAGGAATTGCCTAACACGGTTTTACTCCCCTGAGTCCTTTGTCTATAGCTGAGATTTAGCACTGCAAAGCACAGCGTATCTACACTTCATGAGTGATATCTGATTACTCGTAGGAATAAAAGGCTGTTGGAGCTATTTCATTTACAGCTGGCCGGCTGAACTCTAGACAGGAAAGGCACACCCATCCTCAATTTTGGTTTAAATGGGATTACTCTGTTTTTTCACATGTAATTTCCACTGCAAGTCTCTCATGTTCTTTACTGCAGCCACAGCTTACACATGAGAAATCAATGCATCCCTGTGAATTCACAGCTGTAAAGTAAATCCCCCACGGCAGGAGGAGAGCACTGCTTCCTCCCGCCAGCCCCAGCCTGTGGCTGGCACAGCCTTTCATTGCTGCTGGGACCGACCCACTGGCTTTGCTCGAATCCAGCCCAGGGGAGCAGCGAGGAGAAGGCGTTGGCCTCCACCTGGGAAGTGCCACCAGGGAGTGTGTGGTGACTCACCTGGCACTGTCTCCGCTGCCGCACCTGGCAGGCTGAGGGCTTATCAGGAGGGGCAATAATTTTTAGTAGAGTCATTGAAGAAAGGATCCAGCCTCGCCGCTGGGACCTTGTGCCTGTTACCACCTTACCTATCATGGCAACAACAACAACAACAGCATGGCTGCAGCAAAGCTGGGTGCATGGGCTGAGGGTGGAGGAGAGGAAAGAGGACCATACCAAGGCCTCCTGCTCTGCTGCTCCTCCTCCCCAGGAGTCACATTGAAGAGGAGGCACAGCTCCAAGGGCTGCTCTGCTCTCCTGAGACACGGGATCGCCCGCAAACCGACACTGCGCATGACAGGCGCTCAAGGGAGGGGGACACCAGAGGCACCCCCAGCCAGCCTCGCGAGCCTGGGCTGCAGCACTCCCTCCCCAGCATGCCAGACGGAGAGGGAAGAGAGGTGTCCCTCTGCTCCTATCTGCGGGTTTTAGCATAAGCAGTTCTGTACCCCTGACTCCACTCAACCCTGCATAATTTTCCCTACTTGCTGGGCATGCACTCCCACACTGCCACTGCAGAGCAGGCCCCCAATAATATTAACCCATTTGCCCTGGGAGGGAAAGCATGGTGATTTCTCATATAAACCAAATCTCAGTAGTGTCGGGTAAGAAACCACCATTTCAGAAACCCTGAAAAAAGTTCCAATTAAGATTTAAAAGAAAAAAAATAAACATCGCATTTTGGGGCAAAAAAGAATGTTATACTTCGGATTGAACAAAATATTTTCCTACTTCTAGCTTTTTCTTTTTTTCGTATTACCAAAGGCAAATGAAAATGGAGGACACAGAAAAATAAAAACGACCAGAGATGGACAAAAGTCCTCAGTGACCTCAGAGGTAACACATCCCAGGGGTGGGAGAGCCACAGTTAAACCTCTGCAGCTCATGTACCCTAGAAGCCCACAGAGCGCATACCAGCGTGTCCCTCCATGATGCAGAGTGATAGGACCAGCCAATCTCTCTTTCACAGATGGCGCTATAAATATTTAGGACCAAGGTAACAAAATAGGACTAAATGCTTCCACAGCGCTGACAGGAGGGACTGGGCAGTCCAGGTCCTATTCCAGTGAGCCTTTCTTGTGAAGGTGTAACATAACACTGCCGGGAGCAATTTGCCAGGAGCAATTAATCAGAATTCCTGTGCTGCTGAATAGTAAATTTCCAGGGGTAACATCTTGCTTTTCATTAAATCCTTTGGTTAACAAAGTGCCACTAACCCACTAACCCCGTCTTTCCTTGAACAAGTCCTAGTTTCTTCAGTAGGGTGTGCTTTCCTCATTGCCAACATATTCATCACTTTTCCAGGAATTTTGCAAGAGGACATGGAGCAACATTAAGGCAGTTTAAGTGAATGTGAGCTGGACCCAAGAGTGTCATGTCAAGGCCTTGACATAAAAGAATCAAACTATGAAAGGCATTTAGGGTGTGGATGTAACTTTAAACATATTTAGGAAATAAAACCTGACAGGCTACCACATAACAAAGTAAGAGTATTGTTTTGGGATCTCATAGGGCCTTTGATTCTGATAAGGAGGTGTCCAAGTAAAACAAGAGGAGTTATGACAATAAAATCAATGTTTACCAATCAAAAATTAAGAACTATTGTCTGCAGTTTGGTGTGCAAGTACCCCTGTTCCAACTGTGAAAACTAGCATTAAAAAAACAGAAAAAGAAAAAAATTCATTCAGCCTAATGGGGTAAACACACTTTTAACCAAGTACTCTTATTCCTTTTCATTATATAACAGTTTTGATAGGTGAAACTCCTCTGTGACAGTTCTTTCAGATGGTATTGAGCACTTGAGACTTTGTGGGGAATGAGAAAAAATTTTGGGGGCCAAAGCTGCTGCTGTTGGAACATGCTCTTGTTTCCCACAAAACAAGCATGTACAAATGAGGAGAGGAAGGAATTAAGCCAGAAAAAGACACTTTTGACCCTGATACTCTATTCAACTTGCAGGATTACTGCTGAGGAACTAAAAGCAGTTTAACTACAAACTCCTTCCCGCATACCAGCAACTAGGCTTTTAAAGGCATGATTCTTCATGCCTTGTAGCAGTTCTGTAAGACTCACTTTGGCCAAGGAAACCAATACAGGGTAAAAAAGAGAGAGTGGGATAGGAGAGATCGGAAAATAAAAGCAGGATGACGAGGAGCAATACAGGACCAGGAAATGGCAATTCCAGGTTCATATACCATAGGTGAGTTCGCTGAAACCAATGGGCCTCTTTGCTGGAGGGCGCCTTCTAGCTCAAGCAAAGACAACCTGGCTGCATTGTGGGAGCCTGAAGACCCAGGAGAAGACACTGGTCTGGCAGCCCTGAACTCCTCAGTGACTCCCCAGATGAACAGTAGCTTATAGCCACACAGCCTATGGAGGTGCCCCAGCCAGAGCCCTTCAATGGTATGAACCCTATTGACATCTCTTTCTTTTACTTTTTTCTGTTGCTTTTTAGGGAGTGTGGTTTTGGTTTGGTTTGGTTCTGGTTTTTTTTCTTCAGTTTTCTCTTATGCCAGGTGCCTGGAAAAGACCTTGACATTGTAATTTCAAATTCAGTAGACTAGTTCAAGCCTGTTGTTGACTCCATTTTTCATGTATTTTTGTGAATGACTGTATGTGAACAGGCTGAGCTGGACTTCATTACATTTTCCAGTGCAGATTCAGGCTGTTGGTACCATGCCAGGTGCCAAATGTCCTAGAAGGCAAGAAACTGGCTTCTGAAACTTGTTGATGAGCCCTAGAAAGATAGTAACTCTTTAGGGCGAGACTCCCTTCCCCAGGACTTCTTGTTGAGTGAGGAGATAACAAATGAATGGCCCAGGTCACCTTTCCTTTCAATTACACAGAATTTGGGGATATTTTGGTTAATATGGGATATGTAAACTTTGATTCCGAGGAGAGTAAAATGCCAGTCACAGGAAAGAAATAACTACAGCCAGCATGACTTGGGTAGCAGGCCCCTTAGCCAGACAGACCACAGCTGGGTACCCCATATCAAGTTTATAGAGGAGTATTCCCATTTCCCATGGGGAAGAGCTTGGGGGAGAAGGGAGAGAAAAGGGTGGAGGCTGGGCAGGTGGGCTTTCCTCTTTCCCAAGCTGAGGCAAGTTCGCTTGGGCTCAAACCATGGGAAGGGGTAGCCAAACAGACAGTTACTGGGAAGGGCATTGCTACCCAGCACAAATGCTGTAATGTCTTCAGCTGGTTAGACACAAAAGATTAAAAAATCACATTTCAGATGCCAGGAATGCTGTAAAAAAAATGCAAGCAGGAAACAATGGAAGGCTATTGGGCAGCTGCCTTATTAGCACTTCATAATTGTGAGAGGAGAGCTTGAGGCTGGGCCCTTCACCAGCATACCTGAGGGGAATGCATTTATTGTACTTAAAGAATATTACTCATGGAGGTCACCCAGACAGATGACCTGGGAAGAAGTGAAGGGATAAAATGAAAACCTCGCATTCCATTGAGAAATCTGCCTCTGCAGTTGTTCTCTCTGTGCCTCAGACTGAATTGCGTTTCTGTATTTACGCCAAGTAGCTTTTCCTATATCATATATCTTTGGCTTTAGTCAGACAAAGGGGAAGTAATAAATTTGAGCATATAGAACAAGGGAATAAAATGCAGAAGTTTTATATTGCTGTCTCATCAGCCTGAGAAAGCATATGAGATCTTGGCTTAAGCAACGATCAAGAAACACATTGAGCAGCATTAATTTCTCTCAAGTGCTTTCTTGAGAAACAGCTTCTTTTATCTTAGCCCCAAAGTTACCTCTGTTCCTTGCAAATTTCTGCCTTAATTCCAGCAGAGATGGCTGTGCTTTCAGTAGTGAAAAATTATTTGCAGAGATAACAAACCTATTGTAGCTGAAATAACAGATGGAACCGCTAACCTCAAAGGGAGGAAATTCACAGAACTCAAAATTTCCCGTTTTAATCATTTTTGTGCATCTCTCACTCCAGCAATTCATCCCACATTAGTACTGACAGTGGGGTCACAACAGGTTCGATGTATGCTCACGCCAATACCTGAACAAGGGTTTTTGTGCTGTAAAATCTGTTTCCCCTCTGGATTACAGGAGAAAACACAATCTGCACAACCAATGCTTCTAAAACTGATAGGACAGATCAACACAGATCTATGTAGCTAGCCCCTTCCTCTTCTGGTTGAAACATCCTGGTTATAACGCCTTTGAGGAAGTCTGAGTGTTGGAACCGCAGCCAAGATTTTAGCCAGATAGGCACAAGCAGGCGTTGAGTGAGAGTCACGGATGTGATCTGTGTCAGGTGAGTGTTACTGTCGCTGTGCCAGAGCAAGCTTGAGAGACGCTGGTGTTCTGCCCTGGCAATATCAGACAAGAGAGAGATTGCTGCTGGGCCAGCCTCCCAGCACATTTCAGCTTCTCACGGCAGAGCACAGGTAGCTCAAAAGCCCAAAAAGAGCGGGATGAGGCCCTTTACAATTCTGTATGCACATACAACCTGTCCTGAAAACCTCTCTACAAAAAATGAGCAAGCCCTTCTCAGCCAGGGGCAACCCATTGGCTCTGTCTGTTTACCTCTATAGGAAATTGTTCCTAAAGTTGGTCTCCGTTTGTTGTAAGGAACTGACTTGCAGGTCAGAGCTTTCAGTATTGATTCTGCCATCCTGTTAAAATCACATTCCTACACAGCCTGTCCAAGGAGATTTATTGTTTTAATACAGAAAAGCTACAATTCCAATTTTCACAAGTTTTGTGTCAAACAAGGCACACAGTAAGATGACTGTGGTTTGCATGGGGCACTGTACACGTTTCAAAGCAGACTTTATCTTCAATATTTAAAATTGATATATATTAAATTTGCCATTTTTGCTGTACTTGAGAAACAGTAATGGAACCCCCCCTAGGGCTAATTTAATATAGTTTTGTGAACAAAGCATCTGCTTTACGTCTCCAAGCAAATGAGTTTAAAATCTTTTACAGAGTGGATTGCATTAACCTTTCTAATTATTTTTCTCCTGAGAAAGCACTTCCAGATTTCTCCTGACAAAACATATTTCACTCCTGAAGCATATTTACCACCAATAATTAAAACGAAAAAGGAGCAAACACACACATGCTCTTGTAAAATAGGCAGCCCAACAGCAGAACTGTGAATGCTGAAGAGCCTCATGGCTCCATACAGCCTTGGAGCTGCTGTAACTACGGCTGATAACAAATTCCACCCAGCACAATATGTGTGCTGGCTACAGATTAACCAAAATAACCAAACCTCTTGAAGTTAAGGTCTGACACCAGGAATGTGTTTA
The DNA here is from genome assembly GCF_047370975.1 of Nipponia nippon. NCBI lineage: Eukaryota > Metazoa > Chordata > Aves > Pelecaniformes > Threskiornithidae > Nipponia > Nipponia nippon. The sequence continues at coordinate 66,451,242 of NW_028262347.1, forward strand.
GTCCTCTCATTTAAAAAGTCCTATGTTTGCCTTAAAAGCAGACGCTTGACTTGCTCCAGCAGAGCACTGTCTGTGCATTCCAGCATGGCAGAGGATCAGTATTTATCACCAAAACAACCCCAGGAACATCCACGGCATCTTTAAATGACTGAAAACAGAGTGTGTGTCCTCCCTTTCTCCCTCTACGCCAAATTGTATACAACTCTGGTTTATGTTACTCCACAGAGCAGATAAGACACTGGAGTGGTGTCTTCCTATGATAAATACTGTCACAAATATTGGGAACTGAGCATGTTCACAAAAACGCAATGAACTGAAGCGACGGTGCAGTGAGTCACCCAGTGGCTGCTCCCTTTCAAGGGATATGGAAATTGGAAATGACAAACCAGAAAGGATCACCTTTCCTCTGCCTCTCTCAATGCCATTCACATACCACTTGAATTTTTAGGTCAAATCTACAAAGAAAAAAATTCTTTCACAATGGCCACACTGAACTGAGAAACAATGGAAAATTGCTGATTTGATTCTATTATAAAACACACAGAATTATTTCGGACTAGGCACAATAGTACTAAATTCTGTTTCAACTTGGTATAATTATAACCGGCCATTCATATGCTGAACTTACATCAAAGAGCAATTTATTCTGAGTAATAGCACATAATTTATCCTAACGTATGTAATTAGAAATGAAATGCAACATGTGCCCAGGCATCACATCGAGGGAGAACGGGGAGTGCAGACTTTTGAATTCATACTTTGTAGGAACTGCTTAATGACACGACTGGTAAAGCTTAATCATCCATCACAGTGCAACAGATCAGGTAATATTAAACAACCAAACAAAAATCAAGCTGCTCAGCACAAAGAAAACCCATTATAAACACAGTGGAAATTATACATGCCAAAGCTAAATTAATTCCGAGTATAACTCCACTATTAAGGGACGAATAAAAAGGAAAAAACACAAAAAATGCATTTGGGCCTCTGTTTCTGCAGCACCTGGTATTCCGAAAGACAGGCTGAAGCTTTCCCTTGGCCAGAGATAGCCACCCAGCCTCCCAGGACCTCAGCCCTGGAGTAGCACCCCTCTTACTCCCCCAGCTGCAATCTGGGATGGCAGGAGCAACAGGGCAGATGGACGGCAAGGCAGTCTGGATCCCACCACCCAGCAAGACCACTGGGGACACCACAGTGGGGAGAATTAGGGTGGCCACATCCCAGTACCACTGAGCACCTGCGTGGCTGCAGGAGCCTCCAGCAAGCCCTGAGGGGTCTCAGCTGAACCAGCGACAACCGCTTGGGCTACAATCATCCCCTGAGTGCCCGCAAGCAGCGTGGGGGCTCTCCAGGGGTCCTGGATCTGTACTCCTGCTGCTTTTCACATGACATGGCCAGCCAGGTGAAACGACATCTTCATTTACCCAGCAAAACCCTCCACATTCTGAGTCTTTTGCCACTCCAAAGTACTGCTGACTGGCCACTTTTTTCCCCCCAGTATTTGCACATAGTTGCCATGATCCTTTAGGTAAGTGCTAAAAGATGCAAGAACCATGCTACCGTGTACCAGGCAGCAAACAAAAATAATAAATAATCTGAAGGGAAGATGCTGACATTGAAAACTCTGTAAAATGGAAAGAGCGAGTGGAATGCAAATGACCAAAAAGCAAAAAGGCTTTCAACTGTTGAAGCGCAGTTTTATGAAAAAAAATGCTGCCTGTGAAATAATACGGTGACTTATCTGCTTCAAATAAAATAAATGAAATAGAAATGTCATTATGATGAAATGTCTATATCATGTAGCACATGGGGAACAGGCATGATTCTTCACTAATGACTGCCTACCTTCCTAAGTACATACTTTGTCCCAGTAGCTCCTGCATCGTATCTTGAGCTGGTGTGTCACTGAAGCTTTTGTAACTGATTTGTCATCTAATAATTTTGATTTTATTTAGTGGATTTACCACTTACCTTTGAATGGCTGCATTTAAATCCTTTTTATCCTGATCATTTATCAATGCATTCTTTGATCCTGCTTTGCTATCTGTCATTCAAATTAACACTGAAATTTGGCTTCAAGAAGAAAGCAGGGGGAATCTTTACTCTGAAGTGTTTTCCCCAGCTGTTTTCCCCCCACCTAGCTTGACTCTTCTGCACTCTTCCCATTCCCCAGCTCTGACCTTGTTTGTTCCCAGGACTTGTCATCAGTTTAAACTGAAACAATACTTTATGGAGGGCACACACACTTCTCAACATCTCCATCTCTTGTAGTTGGGAAGAGAGGGCAAGAGCAGAGGGGTTTTCAGCAGCTGTGGTGACCGGAGATAGAGAGTAGAGAGCTCCAAAGAACCAAAAGCAACTGGTCACAGTAAGTGAAAAGGTGGACTTACAACATTGGTCAGTCCCCAGTAAGTATATTGACATATTTTGGAGATAACTAAGTGTTGCCCTGAATTACCGAGCTTTCTGTAGCACTTGAGGGACCATCATAGCAGCTGCCAAAGCTGCCTGTGCTGGATGCAGGCACCACCCTTTTGGGTTTTTTGGTTTGGTTTGGTTTGGTTTGGTTTGGTTTGGTTTTTTAGAAGTTCCCTTCTGAAATTACCTGTGCTCTTCCTCTCTACTCAAATGCATTTGACCAAACAAATGTCAGCAGGACATAATCCTATGCTTTGGAAGACAGATAGCAAAGAGCCAGCTGCATTGGTTTTAGCCAGCTGGGAAAGTCTCCAACAGTGGGGTTAATCTCCCCGTGCTTTTCTCTTCCTTCCTCACATGAGCTTCAGTGTATTTTAAAAGGGCTTACAGGGTTGTATTTGTGTATATGTATGTGTGTATGTTTATTTTTATACACACTTTTTTAAAAAAAATTCATATATATATGTACAGATATAACTTAAAAGGTTATATAGTAATCATGGTTATTGCTAATAAATGTTAAAAATGATCCACTGGTTGTGCGTAACCACCATATCAAAGCCACACATGCAAGAGGCTCCTTTACCTACCACTGTTAATGAAATTGCTATTTATAGAAAACATGTTTGTTTATGTGCTCATGATAAAGATTGAATAATTAATTTCTCAGGGTTATTTGTGGTTCACACTCAGGTTATTTGAGGTTACACAGCTGCTCCTGGACTTATTCCCTTCTATTTGGCAGTCAGGAGTTATCCTGGGCTCTGAAACAGCTTGTCTTGTTTAACATTAAAGTTAAGCAATGTAAACGGCTAACAATACCCTATAGTAGGCCATAATGCTAAGATAACACATCGTACTGAGGAACTGTCACTCTCCTTACTTGCAAGGATAATTAAGCAACTGCACACAGGGATATACAGGGCCGGGTTTTCATGTCACTGGAGTCCCACAGAAGTAAGGATTGTCCATTGCCATGATCCGTTTCAAGAAGTTAAGGAAATCTTTAAGTCTCCGTTACCCAAATCATGACTAAGCAGTTTCAATTTCCATGGATGTCTCCCAGCCTGCAGCTGCTGCGTAGTGCTGGATTGGCAAAGGGAAAGTAAATAATGGGCCAAAATCCAGCACTTTACAGCTCTGGGGACATGTGGGACCACGGCCGTACTTTCAGCTGATAATGAGAGCCTTCAGGAGTTTACGCCTAGCATTGATGGGAGGCATTATGGCTTGGATTGAATCACCATGGAGAAGCTGGTATTTCTGGATGCTCTTTAGTCTCTGCTGGCTTGGTCTGGCCAACATCATAACTTCACAGCCCAAAAAAGGCTTCTGGGCCGACAGACATTTCACCCAGATACTCACTGCAACTCGCAGCCAGCAAAACCCACTGTCTCTTAAAAACATCATGCTTCTGGGCTATTGATTTTCACCAGTATCACATAGCAGTGCTGATGTGTCCTTGCAGTGTTAATAACTCCAGCTGCAATGAAGCTGACCTTGTGGTTATCTTCAGGCAGGTGGGAAACAGCTGCAGCTTAAGGGCTAGAAGTGAGATTTAGGAATGAGCTGCAGAAGAAGGTAGACACTTTTCAGGCAACCCAGAAAATACAATGCACCCTTCTGAGACACCCAGCATCCCTAGACACCCTGCGTTTCACTGACAGACCTGCTTTTCCTACACATGCCCCATAATGCCACATTCAGGCTGCCCAGCACTTTGGGGAGCCACAGGCAGGGCTGCCCCAGGACTCGGGGACAAGCAGGGGGCTGAGGGCAAGCCCCCACCCAACAAACCTCATCAAGGGGCTCAGCCCCACAGGGTCCATTGAGGGGTGACCCAGGACCAGGGGGTCCCATCAGGAGCAAAAAGAGCTGGGACTGGAGACAGGGCTGGGAAGAGGCATCCCTGTAATGGAGCCAGGATGGGTGCCCAGGGCTGAGCTGAAATGGGGTCCTGGATCTCAGTTAGGGTGGGGAGGCCCCAGGGGAGGCTGGGCAGGGCAGTGAGGTCTAGTAGTTCCCTCAGGGGCCAGAGGGGCTCCTAAAAGTAGGAGGCGCACACAGAATTACCTGCTGTGAGGCCTTAACTCCTGAGTGCCATCTACCTATGTGGGTCTTAATTTTATTTCTGCAAATCTCCTGCTCAGTATCTGCCTGCCCTGGACATAGCAAGTCCTCTGGCTCCACAATGCTCTTTTACCAGTGAAATTTCTCAACATATGAAGATCTTTTGTGACAGATCTAGAAACATGAAAATCCATGACAACACTAGAAGTCCCAGTGCCTAACCCAGGAGAAAAAGGCTAGGCATCCCTCCATCCATCGTACCAGGAGGCTCCCAGACCTCGAGTTAGACGAGCAGAGCACAACACACTGTCTGCACGTCCCCTGGGTTCATCCACAAGCCCAGTGTTACCAAACTCTCCAAATATCTGTTTGATCCCTCATCTGAGCAACTTGAGCCTCATGTCCACATCCTAGTTGAGAACTGTAGTTAATGGATTCTTAGGTAAAAGGGAGACAGATGGTGACTCTGACACTTGCGCTTAGAGAGAAAGACCCAGTGCAGGGGCTAATCTCCAGGAGAGAGCAGACCTATCTGTTCTATCTGGTGATAGATACACCTTCCTCCCACATGGTACCTAAATCCCTCAAGGGTGGGGTTTAAGATGCCCCAGTTCATACCTTTTGCCAAGTTTTGTTTTGGTTGTTTTTTTTCTGGTGGACACTTATGCACTACTGCAAGCCTGTTCATTACATAGGACTTCATTTTACTGGGAGGATAGACAAAAAATTTCACTGGTATCAGTTTTCCCATGCTTGAGCTTTCTGACATAAACACACAGATGTGCAACAGGCATTTAAAGCATTTCTTAAGCCTCAGCTGATAAGAGCAGTTAGACATTGCATTTGTGCCCCCAAAAAAATCCTTCATTGTGCAAAACCCTCGTCAACTTCTTGGGCTATTATTGCAAAAACATTGGCATGTCTCTCCAAATAAAAATGAAACGGCAAAGATATACTTATATTGATTAACCTAAATATATTTCCTGTCATGCTGCAATTTAGACTATGGCTGTCCATCATTTCCCATTGTTTCTTCATATTCTGTTTCTGTTTGTAGCAGCTACTGCTTTGCTTTGCATTTAAACTGTAAATGCATTTGGGCACAGACCACTTTTATTTTCCCTGTTTGTAACTAGGCCTTATAACAAAGCATTTCTGGTAACAGAAGGAGCAAGTGGTTTTCCTCTTAGTGGATCCTGCTTTTGAAACAAAGATTTTTTCTTACAAACCTAGCAGAAACACTAATTTTAAGGATTTTCCTCCTCCTGAATTCCATTCAGCCCTCATTCTGATATCTCCATGATGTCTGATAAACCAGATTAATACAACAGCACCTCAATACACAGCAAATCTCTAAATGTGATTAGATTAGAGCATCCTGAAATGTCTTTGGGAGCTGATATCACCTCATCATCATCAACCATTCACTAACCACCTACTTTTCAACATTGTTTATAGGCATTTCAAACAGCACTGAGCTTAATGTAGATCCATAAGGGATTAGCAGTTGGTAATCCCCCTCCATTGTGAAAAATGAACATTTTTCTCTTTTATCAGTATTTGCAGCTTGCCTTATCACGTATATGGAGAAGTCTGTGACATGCTGGGGGGAACTCCCACAGGCCTAAAAGATTTCAGGTAGAATACCACTCTATGATTTCCCCTTATCACATAGCAATACACAGGGTATGAATAGCCTGAACAGAGTGCATTGACTAGCAATTCCTGGGAAGAAAGAGTGAGTATCTCCCTTCCAGGAGCAGAGCAGGAATGTAAATTGTTAGCTTTCAGACCACAAACGCATCAAATTAATAACCTGTGAACATTAAAGACAGCTATTTATATACATGATGCAGTATAAGGAAAATAACCACCAACCTGGAATGAAAGCTGACACTGTTGTCTACATCAGGGAACACCATATTTCATCATTTGCTTAAGTGGTCACCAGGTTCCTGCCCTTTGGTTTAATACCTTAAATCAGAAACAGACGTGCAAAACAACAAACCCATGTCAAGATACACACAAGAAAAACAAGCTACATAGTAAGAGAAGACACAGCATCATCATGTTGCATACAAATGCCAAGTGCTGCACATTGTTCCAAGTGTCTCATGGAAATATGGAGACATGCTAGTGATATAGTTAAAGTTTACTCAATTTGAAAATTCTAGTTTGCTTAGAGTCTGAAAACCACATTTTGAGATGTAAAAGCGAGGAAGGGAAAAGGAGGTTGGAGGGAGTAAGGAATACTTTATCACCTATGCTATGTCTTAAAGAAGATATTCTCACCCCAGCTCACTGATTAATGTGTCACGTCAAAGCAGCGTGACATCTTCTGATATCAGATAAACACAAGCTAAGCGTTAGCAGGGTTTTTTTGGATGTTGCTATTTAAGGTCAATTAAAACATATCTACTGATTTCATTGCAAACTCATTCCCAGCTCAACAAATGCAGAACAGATATAGACAGAAGACTGGAGGAACACAGGCAGAATTAAATTTGCTGCCATTGCCCCAAGCCCCATCCCAAGCCCCACTGAAACACCTTGGTAAAGTCCAGGGAGATTTTAGAGATTCCAGAAAGATTTTCTGGGTTGTTCCTGGCAAGATAAGGAGAAATATTTCAGTAAAGCTTTCTGTGGCTGCCTCTGAATGCTTAGATCCTTTCCTCTTCTCTGCCTTTTTCATATCCTACCCATGCTAATGAGCACCAAAATTTAGGGAAGAAAAAAGTGGCTGCTACAGGAAGCAGTACACTAAAAATATTCATTCACAGAGGAGAATTTACAATAGAGAACACTGGACATTTCCAAGAATGGCTTTCATTTTTCTGGAAGAAAAGTATATGGTGTGTAGTCTCTCTCCTTAGCACTGTATTTGCAGGCTAGCAGTCATACTCTGCTCCTCTCTTCCCTTTTTAATTCTCCCTTCTGAGGCAAACATGCTATTCTCTACACTCACAATTGTCAGGGTGATGTCCCAAACCCATGGATTAATAAAAGTAGGAAATTATCTTCTTCATTTGACATTATAGAACAATTTAGGTGGATAGAAATGCTATCTTATCAATTACAATAGACACTAAATTGAGTTAGCCTTCTGCTCGTGCAGCCAATTACATGTGATCTCTGAGAAAGGGCTCCCATCGGGGTTTATACCTAACACCTCACCCACAAGCTGGCGAACGTAGTAGGACAAAGCTGTAAGAGGAAAGCAGTAGCCACCCAGTTCCTCGAACATTGTGTCCCAAAACTCACTTTCATTTCTTCAAACACCAGCCAGCCTTTTAAAGCTTATTTTACGTAACCTGCCGGGAGCACAGCCTGAGGTTTCTGTGGCTGCAGGCTAAACAAGAAAGCTGGTATGTGCATGGATACAATCTCCAGAAACAGAAGTGGCTTGAGGCACATTTTCCCAGAAGAAATCTGCCATTATCAGCTTTGAAGACAAAGTTTGTTTATCAACTGTCTAAGCAGGCAGATTGATGTTAACAGATAGGGTTAGAGACACACCACAGTCCAGGTGTCTTTCAAAAGTATGTGCCCCTGCCAAATACAGGTCCTCATTTGTGTTAACTGTTAAATCCCATGATCAGTGTTGTCCAGAGGGCAGATCAGCCAACTGTTTCTTTCAAGCCTTAGAAATTGTGAACCTTGAGTACTGAGAGGACAAGGGCACGCATGTGCCAATGCCCCTGGCTTGGCAAGGTGTTTGAACCAATACGGGCCGTCGATGGGCTTGCAGAAGTAGCTATATGTTACCTGAAATACACAGCAGTCTCAGCACATGTGCCCACAGCAGGTCTGACAGCCTGAACACCCAGCTCACAGGCAGAATTTTGTCTCAAATCCTTCTGATAGAAGTTCATCTCTCAAAAGTTATTTACTTTTTCAAGGCTTCCTACTGCGTTCCTCTCCTATATGTTGCTATTTATTTACTAAACCGCAAACTTGTGTGTATTTGAAAGATGTATTTGCCAACACACTGACTTCACAATGTATTGTCTGATTGAAAATAACATTTCCCATAAAGTGCTCAGAGGAAAACCGGTACCATGTCAAGAGAAGACAGCAGCAGGCTGTTATCACTTTTGTGCAAAATAACAAAATGAGCATCCATAATAACTTGCCATGTCCAAATAAATACTGTGGTGAATATAGTGGCATGAGACATCTGCCAAGTCCGCAATCCATTTCTTGTGCTACAAATTTTTTAGTCTATCTTATTTGAATGAGAAGAACAAACAAAAAAAACCCCACCTTCTGAAAAGCTCTAGCTTTGAGTTCTACTGAAAGAAGTAATGCTGAAATAGAAAATGTCTTAAAATACTTTCTCCATTACAGTGGGTGGAAAACTAGTCCTTGAAAGTAAGTGTAGAAAACAGATATTACTACTTTTCCTATGCCTGCAAATGACACAAATACTTTTAATTACAAGAGGATGAAAAGGGCTGGAAATGAACAATTTCCACCTGACACCACTTTTAATTCACTGTTGAATGCACTGATAATGCACGATAAAAAGCATCAGCCTTCCTCAAAAGTGAATCGAAAACCTGGATGACAGAAGCAGACTTTAAGGGAGTGAAGCAATCAACTCTCTGGGAAATCTACACATACGAGGTGTCTGGGTCCCTTTGGACCTCAGGAAGGACCTCACCAGTGCAACCCCTTTCATAAGATATTTTGCTTTTAACAGCAGCTGAGTTCCTAGCACAACATCTCTCATTGACTACTGAGCCATTTAAATACAGATATCAATTATTAGTGACATAAAAGGCATAAATTATTGATCCAGAAAATCAGCTTAGTCTTCCTTGGCTTTTGCATGAAGTCAATTATGCAGATGTGGAGCCCATATTACACACTGGCAAACAGAGTCAAACTCTGCAGTAACACTGCAAATATATTTACTTAGCTAATACCGCAAAGCCTAACCTGTGTGAATGCTACGAATGCCAGCAAAATTTAGCATATCAAGCTCTTGTATTGCCACCTCGTGGCTAACGCACGTATAACTTCACTTTGTTGAGAGGAGAGGAGAGGAGAGAAGGAATTCCTTGTACTGTGCAACAAGATAATAAATGCTGGCATAAACCAAAGCAGAGTTTTAAATTTAGTTACATTTAATACTGATACTTTTCAATGGAATGAGAGTATTCTCTGCAAGAAGAATATGAATCAAATACTAGGTGAAAACTTAAGCATCAAGTGAAAACTTAAGTAACCACCCCTGTAGTGATGTGTCAGTTGTGCAGTCCTCACTCAGCCTGGCACTCTTGCTGGTGGGACACAAAAGACAATGTTGCCACTAATAAGTAACTACAAAATTAATCCAATTAATTAATCCTTCTGGGAAATTTTTGTAATAGTTTCCAAAGCGTCTGGGTGATTTGAAATTCAGTTGATATGGAGATGGCAATTGTTTACAGGAAATGTTACCTTCTTTTGAGAATTAGATCCCACAATACTGTAGTGGTTGAATTTATTATGTCCACATCTATTTGAGAATAAGGAAAGGCAAAGGATCCATGGACCCAGCAAAGAATGAGGAAAACATAGGTGGAGGGGTGCCTACCACTGCCAGCAACATCAGTTACTGACCAGAGAACCGTGTGAGCACTCACCAGTCTCCACAGAGGCCTTTCATACTAGCCTTTTATATTTACTTTAATTTCACATAGCAGTTCCCTGAACTCTCCAAGTAATTTCCTTTAAACCACCAAGATGCTTATATACCTGCACTGGCAAGCAGAGGGAGTTTCAGCTTTCACATTTTTTTTATAGTCTGCAGGCAGAATGGTTTCTTCCTTCCCTTCAGTGTCAGCACCATCCAGAATCCAAAATCAGACAGCTGGGATAAAGAACTCATTCTTGAACAATTCAATTGGAAAAAATAATATTCTTATTCTCATTATTAGCTCTTGTTAGTGCTTGTTCTAATCTATATTATATATCCATGTTATTGTCATGAAAATAATTATCCTTTTGTGTCTATGCTATTTATCACAAGGAAGGCTAAGCTTTTACTATCAGTTCTGTATTTTTTGTGCAAATGCTTGCAAAATGCCTGCCAAAACCATTTGCTTACAAGGCTAAGATAAATTGCATTAGGATTTATAGGAAGATAATCACACACAAAGCTTAATGAGTTACAATAAAAATGCTAAGCACCTTAATCATCTCTATCTAAATGTGTCCACATTTCTTCTGCTTAGGCTTAGCCTGTCTTCTAATAGGATTACATCCTGAACACTTCCTACTTTCCCTGGTTACATTACTGGTTTCCCAGAATACAGCCAAGAGAGATCACCCTAGGCTTTGTCTTACTCTTTTAAAAGTGAATGGTTCTTAGAACAAATAATTTGACAGTTACAGTATGGCAGTATGGTGAAATAGCCATGAAAATTTTCTCAGTAATGCCATAAAAAAATATTTTCTTAGCAAGTGATTCCAAACCGTAAGCTTCAGGGGGAAAAAAAGGCACTATGTGCATACACACATTGTATGAATACTTAGACTTCAGTGTCTTTAACATACTATGACTTTTTTTTATTATACATTATATCTGTACCCATAAAAATATACATAATTCAGTGATTAAAAAGGCCAGCGTCTGACATGTACAAAGATCATCTCTAATAGGTAAGTTCTAGTATTATGCAGTGAGTTAGCTGGGGTCTAACAACATTGACTGGAAGAAAACTAGTCCTTTCAGCAGCCTAGCATTCTTTGCAAACTTCTGCTAGGCAAGTTCTTGCTCCGTCTTTGCCAGGAGTGATGGGCATGCACTTAAAACATCAGACTGGGATGCAGTTACAATGGTGATTACATTTCTGACAGTTTCACAGGTTTCTGCATGACCCAGGGGAAGCTGTTGCAGTTAAAATGGGAGATGCACAACTTTCTTCCCAAGACTTTTTTTATCTTATTTGAAAATTAAGCCTGTGCATGACTGTTTGCAGAGAATGGAGAAATTTTGGACTTATGATACTATCATGTTATTTTTACATATGGCATTTAGCTCTGTAAAGGTCCTCTTACAGGATGACTGTAGCATGGCTTAGTCATACCTACATTGTATAATGAGTGGCATGTCTCTTCACACCTGCATGCAGACACACTCACACACACATTACCGTGCTACCCTGCATCAAAATTCTCTTTCTGCTGCTGCCTTCTCAGTTTCCACACTGAGCACAGAGCCTACACATGTTTTCATACCAGATAACAGAGGAAAGGGTGAAATGAAGAACAGAGGTTTGTCCAAGACTTGCATGTACCTTGTGTGAGGGAAACAAATACATGCCCAGTCATAGCAACATCCACTCCAACATGAGTACTGAGTACTATCATGGCATGGGCCTTGCCATTTGGTGTGTGATGGTGTGCTCTTACCATCTCCAAAGGGAACACAGTCAGAGGACACATGTTGAAAACAGCAAACAATTTTATTTTTTTTTAAGTGACATAACCTTCAATTTAATCCCAAGCAAAACACTTTTTGATGATCTCACTCTAAAGAGGCTGTGTAAAAGGAATAATTGCTGAAAGCTACCAAGCCACAAATAATAGCATTCCCACAATGATATCTTAAAAATCAAGATGATTTTCATAGTTGATTCTGGGTTTGGGGTTGCCCTAGAAAATTGAAACTGCAGTTGAGGGAGTCTAAAGGCAAGGACAAAAGCAGCTGTCAGCACCATAGTCTGCAAACCCCTGGTTCATTTAGAGCAAAATGATTTAGCTTGGAAAAATATGAAAGCATATTCCACATTAATTGGTCTGGTGTTTCAAGGGCAGAGATCAAATTTAAGTCTAAAACATGATCAACATGGCACAAAGGCCAATTAAAAACAGGTATGTGCCTATAAGAGGACATATAAAGAGGCCCATGAATAAGAAACAAAATTGAACAATGTATTACACCAAAGAAAAAGGGGAGAAGGGGAAAGGACACACAAGCACCAAATACCCCTGGGTGGAGAGAGACAAGGAAACAGTGAACTAGTTACTTTTCAGCTGAAAAAAGATGACAGGATAAAAAGCTATAGATATATTTTAAAAGAAGATCAAATGAAATAAAATAAATGTGAGGGAGGGTGGGAAATCACAAAAAAGCAAAAATCCTCATTCAAATGCTCTTACTAATCCAAGAGAAGAAAAGCTGCAGAGGGAATGAGGACTGCAGACAATAACCACTGCCTTCATGGCTACAAACATCACACAGTTAGGCATGACTACCCCTTAGAGGTACATCGAAAACAAGTGCTTTTCCTACCCTTAAGCCGCAGACAGAAGCAAATCCCTGTAAAGCACACCAGAAGCAATAATAAGAAAAGAGGTGGCAGGGAGATTGGTGTAAGTTGTGCTTCTGGAAGGGAGTGGGCACAACGCATAACCAGAGCGGCTGCCATCGCAAGTTGATTATCCCAACACCACTGAATATACTGGGGGGCTTGGGGGTGTTGGATCCTAAAACTCGTGTTGAAGTTGTGGAGGTTTATGCTGGTTTACCATCGGCAGCAGCCACAGACTGCTCCTCTGAAATGAAAGCAGAAATACAGGAGACATGAATAAGGAACAGTTGGAAAAAATGAGGTCTATAACTGAATTAACTAGTTCCCTGCAAAGGGAGGGATGCTAACAAGATGCAGCATCTCAGAGATTTCAAAGAAGTAATTTGATGCAATCGTTGTATCTTTTCCGCTTCCAAGTTGGTGTGAGCTGTCCCTGTTCCAACAGACTGTTCCTCACTACCTACATAATCAAAATGCTCATGTCTTGGTCTCACGTTTAGCACATTTCATGACCTCACTCAGTTTAGTTTCTTCCACTCCTCCTCTGACATGGTCATATTTCAGAGCCAGTTGTAATTGTAGCTAAAAATTGATATGACTTGTCCTTTTCATATTTGCTATTATCTTATTTGGACATCATTACCTGAAGGATCTTCAGTTAATCCTCTGGATTGCTGATAAGAAAAGAAAACAACACAGTGAGTGACAAATGTATAGCATACACCATTAAACAGTATGAGAGACTTTTAAAAACAATTTTCTGATTTCATATTTCTATTTTTGTACTGACAGGTTTTTTTTAATAAACTAAATCATCTAGGATGTACATTAATAGTGTACTAAAAAGCCTCTAAAAAATCCAGCTCATTAAAAATAATTTGTGTTGGTGAGCTATGTTTTGATAAAGGAAAAAATAACTCCACTCACTCTATCTGATATCAATAAAACCATGGTCTCAGTTCTAGAAAGATCTGCGTGCACATATCCACCGAGATAATTCTTTGCAAGAATGAAAACCAGTAGTAGTCCCAATGCACACTATCAAATGCAGATGTGTTAATGTAGTATCAAAGTTGTGAACCAATTTATGGCTGGTGATATATAAACAAATTCAAATTTAGATTTCCTGCAGCAACTCTGTTTGGCTGCTTGAAATAGAATATAACTTTCTTACTGGAAAAGAAAGTCCTTGAATGAAATACATTTCCATGTCTTAATGTTGAATGCCACTTTGTGGAGAACTTCTCATGCTTTTTGGCTCATGGACCACCATGCATCCTGTGTTGCTAGTGAGAATTTTGCAGCTTTAGGAAATTATGAATTCAGAAGACTGCAAGCTGTGACATTGCCTGCCTTGCACTACTTGTTTGGCATCACTGTTCTTGGGCCAACACACATAAGAGGCTTCTTACCTCGCAATGGCATACATGTCATGCTGGGTATTTTACATCCAATCCTGTTCTGATCTAGCCAGTCTCAAGAAAAGTATTAAAGATGTGTTTACTTGCCAAAAAAAAATGTTAATCTTAGCTTAGATTTAAGGAAACACTTGTAATTAGCTGTGAATCGTCCTATGTTTTTAATACTGTTGCAAACTGGAGTGAATTTCTGAAGTTAATTCAGGAAGAGACAGTATGAAAAAAGGGAAGAGCAAGCAAGGATTATCTGCAGTCAGTGACCCCTACCAGCACAAAGGGATCTAACCATCCATTCCAACTAGGCATTTACCTGAATCTACAGCAAGTAAGAACTTTCCGTAGTCATTGCTTTTACTAACAGTTAAATGTGCTACAGAATAGCAACTCCAGCTGAGTGTGAAAGCAGTGCATGGGAGAACGCTACCAGGCCCTTTACAAGATAATGGCTAATTTTTTTTGGTTTCTAATGTGCAACAACTAGATATGCTCTTCTTGTCAGTATTATTTGGATAGTGAATAATCTAAAGTTTTCTCATTCTGTACAGTATTTTATCTTTTTGTTCTCCCCATTGTATTATCACCGCTACACATTACTTCTAAGACAGAATGATAAAGATTTTAACAATGATGTTTATAAAGTCCTTACCACTGTCTCAAAGGTAACAGCTGCCCCAGCTAGGATATTTAGACTGTAAGACAGGCAAGCATGTAGACCCTGGATTTCTAGGGAGCCATACACATGCCTTTAGCGGAGCATGAGCTGTTCAGAAAGAGTACGTGGCTTCACAAAGAGGGAGGAACTGCCACAGCCAACGCTGTCCCTATGTAGGTGGACAGGAGAGCAGAGCCTATTTTGGGAGGCAGGAGGGCAAGGTGGGCCCCATGAAGCTCCATCTAAAGGCTATGTGCCTTGGTAGGCAGGACCTTCCCCACTTGCTGAAGGACACGAAGAATAGCTTGTAAGCACAACCTTTCATCCCTGTCCCCTTCCCCTTCAGAGTGGTAGCAGCTATCTCTACCATCTATACTCCCATGAGAAGTATCCTTCCCTTGGCCCTCAGCCTACCTCCGGTGGTGCAAACAAGCTGGAAGCTGGCAATGAAGAAGAGGGCTGGGGCCTGAAAGGGTGAAGACTGTGCAATTCCTCCCCAGCAAAGGGAAAGTACAAAGTTTCTAGGAAGATGTCCTCAGGGAGGGGACAAAGGAACAGCAAGCCTTGAACCATGACACACAGCTTTTAACCATCTCTAATATCACCTACATTTCTGTCTCGCAGAGGCCAAATGACTTTTGCTATATTCTTTGCTCGGATCATTTTCAGACAGTCAGGGCAGGGTTTATGCGTAGTGATGAGTTCAGCATTACACAGGTCTCTCTCAGAACTGAAAAAATACAATATTGACACAATTACAAACAAGGTGTGTTTGCAGGAGGAATTACTTCTCTTGGAACCTAGAGTGGGTTCTTCTCTTTTTTTGTCTTCCATCACTGGCCAAGGTAGGTGAATAAGGGATCTCCAGCCCATGATAAGCAAATACTTGCAGTACATACCATGAGCTTGCGAACTTAGGAAATGGATCTACCTACTCTTTGTGTACTCACAGCACCATAAAGACAGATACTCTGGTTTATGAAATGCGTATCCAGGATTCATTTCACCACCAAACCATAATCACCTAAATATGAGAGTAGGTGACAGCAGGGCATTCAGTCAACACAATGCCCACTAAGTAGGTGTCAGAAGAGGGACCGTCAGCCAGGGACAGGTGCACAAGCATTTGCAACAGCGCTACCAGTCTGCAGAGAAATTTCCCATAGCCAGGAAACTTCATGAAAATCAGTTTGTGTGTGTTAAAGGAGGCAGTTCAAGTTGATCACCCAGCTGTGATGCCCTGCATTTCCAATGGCTAAGTAATACCAGAGCCCACACAGAAGCAACAGCTCTGCTGCTGGCTACTCCCATCTCCGGCACATGTGAAGACCCCTGCCCATGACTGCCCACAGGAACTGGGCTTACACGAGGTCAGAGACAGGGGACTAGCAGGAACCTCTGAGACTGTCACATAAGTTTGCTGGGTGTATTACAATATAAGATCACATGGACCTAGACCTCTGTAAAAAACAATTGTAGTCAGTGCCTTATAAGACTAAATTCCTTCCCATGCTCTGTAACATTCCTTCTCCTTTCTATGCTTTGGAAATTCCCATGGTAGATTAGTCAGAGAGCTATTTCTTCATTAATGAAGCATCCAACACCAAGACTTTTTTTGTCTAATTCCTTCAAAATATTTAATGAGTTCCTACCTCATAATAATTGCATTAGCTTCTGCACATACAATTGCATGCTGGTCAAAATCATCTTCTCCCTTCTTGCAAAATAAACTATTCATTGCCCCTTTTGGATATCCACTGTAGCCCAGGGCAACCTAGAAAGAAGCAACATAGAAAGAAACAAAAGGTAATGTTGTTCTGGGACCTTTAGTTATTTACAACCTATTCCAGCTCCTAAAAGCTGTTGATAACTTCAGTGAGAGTCCTCATTTAATGCTGTTTGGTAATGTTTATGCAGATCTCCATTTCAAAATGATTCATTGTGGGTCTTAATCATATACGTGTATGATATGTGAAGTTTCAGAAAATCATTAATAGTTTTTTCCCAAAAGTAGAATTTGCCTTTGTTTCCAGAAATACATTTTCCCGTGAACATGAAATACAATGCTTATAAAAAATCATCACAGGAAAAGTTGATTAGGAAGAAAAAATTAACACAAAAGAGGCTGCTAAACACAAAGTCACCAAAAAGATTTGGAAAATGTTAGCTACGTTTTCTTAGCCGTGTCCACTTTGGAAACATACGAAATGAAAATAAGCATGGAATTTCAATATGATAATAGTAACAATGTCATCAGGGACATCAGCTCATTATTTTAAAGTTTAGCAGACATGGGACTTCACCTCTTCTAACTGCTGACTATAGATCAAATAATCCATCATCTTAATGTTCTGGGACAGAGTTAGGGAATATAAATTTTTTTTTCACAAAAAGTTGTTTTATATTACTGCAACTCCACTAAAATTTTTAAGAGAGCCCGTAGGATGCAAGTGAACTTCCTCATTTACATACATAAACACAAACCTAGTAAATTTAAAGTGCATTTCTTATGGTAGAAATGGGCTTTTTTAAACATTTCCATGCCTGATAACTTATTACATAGTAATCTTGCAAGTATTATTTTCATATGACAATAGATCATGATTAGACATTTTTATAAGAAGAGCACAATTTCCTAGACCACATAAACTTTTACTTACAATGTTGTCTTCCTTGTAAATCACTGTCCCCACTCCATTATTATTGTCTGAGGATAAACAGTCAAATAATCACAGTTATAAATTTATACAACACTATGATATTACAACAAACCTGCTGGTCAAAAGGTATGACATTCTTACTCATGCTTCCTGGTCTAGAGAGATGCAGAACACACCTGTTGAGACAAAATTGCTGTTCCTTGCTTGACTGCTTCCAGAAAATGTTGAACCAGGTAAACCGCTGACAAGAAGGCTAACCAGGTGTTAGGCTAATCAATACACTTACTTCCAGTCCTTGTAGCTCTCTGTCTCCTGTAGTTCATCTCAATTGCCTTATCTAGTGCTCTTGTGTAGACGTACCAAAACCATTGACCTGCACCACTGCTGAGACTAGCATGCTTTATATCATTGCAGCTCAGAAAGAGTTTAAAAACTATTTTCTCTTCCTGAACTGCAAGTTCTGTTAGACCTTCCTCAGGACACAGGCATGTGCAATGACATCTGCTGCCCAGGATCTCTCTCTCTCTCTTCTCCCCCACAAGAGGAAGCAACACCCCAGAATTGTCTTTTGTGACAAAGGGAAAGAAAAACTAGAAACTTTCCACTTTCTGGTGACCCAGGGGAGCTGGTGCAGGCATGATGCTGATGGGGAGTCCTGAGATACGGCTGGGAACCATAAGACTCCCCATTGTTATCAATGAGCAACTGTTACAATGATTAAAAGCAGTCAAAATCTGCAATGCTTTCTCTTCCATAAAACAGCCAAATGCATTTAACTAACAGTAGGAGAAGAATTGGGAAATAGTAGCAGGGACTTGGGATAAAGTGGAAAACACCTGTCGTGCTGCTGAGTGAACCCTATTCTCAACCTGCACAGGTACGACTGAACAAAAACACCCAGCCTAATATCTTCAGTGTAACCAACCACAACCAGCCAGACTAATGGAAAACATGAGAAAGTAACAGATAATTATGTCCAGTTTTGTTTTCTTTTTACCTATCGTAGCAGTGCTTCTTCAGTTTTGCAAATGTTTAATGCAAAAATAGGAAAGCTTGCTAAAACCCAATGTCAGAACTGACTGCCTGCCATTTGATACCATGGAGAAACTGGCCCCAACCAGAGCCTCTTGCAATCAGCCTAAGGAGTTAGAAATCCCCACCTGGTGAGGAAGACAGGAGAAGCATATTCCTCCTATTCCTCCAGTTTGGCTAGCGGTACGGAAAGAGCCCAACTAAATACCTCTGCACTGAGTTTCTTTGGGTCTTACTCAGCCCTGGGGTTCACGCTGGAGCAACTCCCCCTTCAGCAAAGAAACCTCCATTTGGTAGTAACAATACACTCTGTTTTTTCTTAGGGAGATTTTTGCCCAGTTTGCACTACCAGCCTTCAGACAACCTGAATATGTTTTGTAAGACAATGATGCAACATGAATTGATTTTATAACACAGGAAATACCACCATGACACGAAAGTTGACTAGATATGCAGTTTGACTTAGTTTCATGAGTTAGCTAACAGAATGCAATGTAATAAAGTAAAGATTTTTTCAGCACATTACATCTCCAGGAATACAACTAATAATTACGTAGACTTTTTCCATGCTGTGTGAATTACTGAGCTCGATTTAGTAATATTAATTTACTTACCACTTCTGGATGCTAGTAAATCACAGAGCTGTAATGCATGGGTGTATTTCGGATTATTCTTTACAGTAGATTCCTTCTCTTCTAAGATTATTATTTCTTCATCTTTGCAGCTTGCCAGAGTTTTAAAACAATTCTTTGCTGTAGTAAGATTTTCTTTATATTTTTTCAGTTGGATTTCTTTCAGATGATCCAAGTTTAAGCACTTCAAAATACCCACATCAATTTTCTCATCAAATATAGATGCAGCTGGGATTAGATCATCATCAGAAGATGCTTTTTTATTTGAATTAAGTATTTGCATCTTTCTTTGATTGGCTATTGTTGGTACATATACCGCTGCAACAACATAGCTTTCTGTAAAGATGGCATTAGCATGTTTCACCAGATCATCCCTTGAGGTCTTTTCTGCCATTTTAATTTCAAAATTTGGCCAGTAATACACTTGTGAGACTTGTGCTGAATAAAGAAAACATATATGCAAGATTAATATTAAATATGAAATACTAGTGGTCATTTTTCCCATTAATAAACGTAAAGTGATATGGAATATACTTACGCAAGCTGCAGCTTTTTGCCACATTAGTAAAACAATATTAAAATATTTTTATTAACACACTATTTCCATAGTCAAAAAGGAAACTTTATACACAATTCACGACTTTTTTTTTCCAGGTGATTAAACTTTTGTCTCTACTTATATTTACCAAATGGTAAAAATTTCCAAAACAAGGAGATTGTTTTAAAAAGATACAGGAAGTTATTGAAGTTATGTAGAGGAAAGATATGTATATCAATCAAGCATCTAAAAAAATCAGAAAATTCAACATATAGGTAGTGCGTTATTATTTGTGAAGTACTACAGATTAACTTGTCTGCAAAAAATCTACCTACTTCCCTTGTTATCCTGAATGTTAATACCTGAGGTACATTTCTCCTCTGATAAATGACTTAAATGGGAATGGTTGTTTTCTTTTTGTTTATTTTATTGGGTCAGTTATCTATGTATTATTTTTTCAGGATTTCCACATCCCTTGGGACCACTCCTTTAATTTTTTTTCTCATTTAACAAACATCTCTACGAGCTCTGGTGGCTCCTTTTTCATTTCACTTGCACTCTTCGTGATCCACGTGTTAGTAAATACTAACAATTTGTACAATGACATTATGAATCACATCTTAATATTCTCTGATAATCACAGCTTATTGTATAAGATATTTAGCTACATCAGCTTGTGACAGTGATCTGAATGATTCATATAGAATCAACTGAGGAAAAATGCAGAGAGCAAAATGGAAGAAATAAAGAGGAAGAGAAATAACTGGCATGACTAGTTTACCAGCCTGTCAGTACGCCACATGTGCAGTCTTAGTCTAGGAGATATTTCATTTCTGATACTGACCTTGAACCAGCAATTTTGCACAATAATTGCAAGGCATCCGAGACATGTAAACTTCACAGCCTTTCAGTGCATTAGGAAACCTTAACAGCACTTTTGGCACAGCATGAAGTTCCTCTGTTGAGCAGCCCATGGCAATAATCCTTTTTGGCTTGCTCGCTTCACAGACAACGATTCCAGTTTTGCAATACTGCGTAGAAATACACAAATAAATGTACACATATACAAATGAATGTATAACCATTCAGTGAATGAGAGTCACTCCAGATTATGTGTATGTAAAGTAATAGCAACCAAAGGATCCCACAGAAAAAGAACGAAATTTATTGCAAAAGGGTAGGGATCAAGCGGTCTAGAAACATGCTGATTCCTGTGGATTTTCAGTCAGTTCTGGTGTGTCTACAGCACATAACTCAATTGTAGTATTCTAGATCAACAGCACAAGTACTTTGACTGGAGTCCAGAAAGGGGTAATAGGTAGACATTTGGAAAGTCTGTAAGTCTGTAAAATCACAGAAAAAGTAGGGAGATGAATATCCCAATAGCTGGTCTAGCAGAGTACCAAAACAGGAGAAAGGGGTGACAAGGTGTAGTTTCAAACAAAAGCCAACACTAACCAAAGGATACTCACGGTAGGAGCCACCAGACATCTATGTAGCTTCAAAAACTCAAACAGCTTTGATTTATCAAGAATTATTAGAGTCTAAGCATACAATAGATTAAAAACCTAACTGCGGGACTGTGGCCCAAGCAACCCACACTGGGGGGGGGGACACTCCTGAAGGACCACAGCCAGCAGACAACTCATGCCAGGACAGGGCCAGTAGGAAGCACGGAGGAGCAGAGGAAAACTGGGAAAAAGCACAGAGGAGCTGCAGACAAACCATCACGCACACAGCCCCAACCTCCTGCACCTCCCATCACCTCACTGAAGGAGTTGGGACCGACTGAGAGTAACCTATGGTGAAAACAAGGGAAGTTGAGACTAGGAAGGTGGAAGGGTAGGTGTTTGGCTTAAGTTGAACCTGAAAAAAAGGGATGGAGGATGTTTAACTCCTTATGTTTTCTTTTTTTCCTCCACATCCAATTAAGCAAGCATAAGTTTGTATTTATTGGCAATAAATTGAATTAAGTAAAAATTCCCCAAATTAAGATCATTTTGCCCACAAGACCAAGTCAGTAATTTTTAAATCAAGATCCTGTTGGACAGTATGGCTTTTTTAGCCTTGATAACAATTAATATGCTTGAGTTGACTTAACTCACAGGTTTCTTTGGTTCACTTGGTGAATTTTCCATATGTAGTGCTAAGAAGATGCACAAGTCTTCTTTCTTCAGGTGAGGAACAGGAGGACCTAGAAAGAAACAATGGAAAGAAAAGTTAATCAAAACAGTCTTGGAGCAAAAAGTAGGTAATGTCCTAAAATTAGCAAATAATTATGGGTAATGAGATAGAAAGGATACTTATCTAGCTCTCCAGTCCTAGATGAAAACTTGGGGAAAAAGGTTATAATTTCTGTGCATGTTGAAGTAAAGAACTTTTTCTTAATAATGTATCAGAGCTCAATTGGCCAGTTACTCTGTAAAGAGCCTTAACTTCGCACTTTACCCATCAGCACATCCATTTATGCCTGCCAGTCTTCTGAGGCAAATGGTAATGATTGTCCTAGGAGCTTTTGCTTGACAGAGTGCACAGGTACCCCGGATCTCTTTTTTTTTTTTTTTTTTTTTTTGTTATACTATCTGCTTTTTTCTTCTGGCATAGGAAATGATTTCTATTGACTTCAAGAGGGAAGAAACAGTATGGGAATATTCAATATCTGGAATGGCCAACTCTATTCCACTATGTCATACTCTTCTTCAAAATTTATATCTTTCAACTATCATAGTACAAAATTTCAATGACATTAGGTAAGACTGAAAAAAAATTATGAAATTAATTTTACTTAAGGTAAAATTAAAATGAAGACAAATATACTCCCAGAGACATATGTCAGAGGTTTGTGTATCAGCTTTCTGTACTGTCTAATATCCAGCTCACTGCTTTCAGGACAATTACATTTATTCAACCCTGTTTAAGGATAGGAAATTAGGGAAACCAAAAACTATGCTGATTAGTGAAAAGTTTACTAAATTTATTTCACTTTGCCTTCATCATTCATTCCTTCTGTTCCTCCATTGTCTTTTGAATCACTGGGTACTGGAAGACAGAAAAGAAAAGGATCTGATTAGGAATATCACATAAGAAGAGATTACATGAAGTGTAGCAGTGTATCAGCCCTCATCCTCTCATTATCAACACTGACAGACTATCCACTGTGAGTTGGGCATCTCAGAAGCCACAATTGGTTTAGGACAATGTTTGACAGTCAGGACATCAAAGTCCAGGCTCTGACACTTTATTCAGAAAGAAACTATATTAAAATGAATGGGAATTGCCCAGATACAAACCAGTTAACTGAATCTCACATAGAAATAAATGTGGCTCCCCAATGGTGGTGGCGACAAGGGAGTTGGATTGGGTTTTTGTTGTTGGTTTTTTTTAAAAGTTTCAATTCCACCTTTTTAACTTACAAATCCATAATACTCTCCTCACATACAGAATGGCCAATACCTACACTGTCTCCTCTCTCCCTTTGCTTTCACACTCAGGACTGCCTCTTCTTGTCTCTGATACTGAGTCTGTGCTTGTTCATTTCTGCCATCCTGTCATCCTCCTTATGTGAACTTCATCATCGTGGTTCTCACTCTTCCCATCAGTTTGATTTCATTCTACTGCAAATATATACTGTTCTCCTCAATTTTAAAATAATCTATCCCTTACTCCTCTTCAGTTACATAGTTTTCCCCCAACTCACTTGTCCATTGTATCTTCACATTCCGTGAAGATATGGTGAGCAACATTTTTGGAGTTTCTAATTTCAGTTTTGTTCCAATTCTTGATTTAATTTCAACTCCCTATTCTCCCTCAGTAAGTGCAATGATGCTTCAGCTTATAAATCATTAAGACTTCAAAAGTTTAGTTCAGTGCCAGCTTTGTCTTTGCTTAAACCAAGCAAGAAGTATACAAGATTTTGTGTATTCTCAAATGTTGTGCAGTGTTCTTAAAAACTTCTGTTACTTTTTACTGGTTGTCTAGTCTAAATAAAATTGTAAGTTATTTAAGAAAATTTCAGTGTTAATGACATTATTCTGTGGTAGGAGACCTGACTCCCTAACTGGCATAACTCAGAACAGCATAAAGCCAGTAGCATGGGGAGAAGACTCAAGCCCAGTACCTCCAAGGATTTGGATATATCCATTTAAGGCTAGAAGAAATTCACAGGAAAGGCTTGAAATAAGAAAACTGTCATGAAGGATGCTGATTAGTCATTTGGGCAAAATGAAAAATTAATGACTAAGAGAACAGAAACCATCAACCCCCAAAACTTGCTATGTTATTCCTCTGTCTTTTCAACTGTAACCAGTTATGGGGTCTGGCCACTTACAGACCTCAAAGGCAACAATTCTGTATAATTCTGTCTTCTGCATATTCAGAAGTATCGTGGCAGAAGTGGAATCTGCAGGGTACAGATATTTACAATGTATAGTTCCAAAGGAAGGCTGGAATGAGCAGAACTAATTTAAGGGTAACTCAATTAAACTTACAATAATTAGATACAATTTATAATCAGATTTTGTTGTATTTATTACATGCTGCAAAAAGGGCTTTAAAGAAAAATACTTAGTAACATACTGTGCTTCTAAGTTTAAACACCAAGTAATACTGAAAGAAACCAAATGGAACAGTACCAAAGGACAAGGAAATTAATCTTAACCATACCTGCTGTAAGTTGAGTTTTGCACTGTTTCCACTGGAAAAAACAAACCAAACAAAAACTTAATAATTTTATTTAAAGCGTAAGTGAATATTTATTTAGTACTTTCTACAATTTGTCTGCTCAAATTTGCCATTATATCTAAAAGCTATTAATCAATCTACCATGAGGATTTCTTTGCCCCACTGGACAAATGTGAGTCCTCAAAGTCATGCTCGTCTATTCCAGGTCTAAAGCTCTTGTTCTATAGAGGAAGATAAAAGTCAATTACATAGCCTACTCTGCTCAAAGAATTTATGCAGTTCATCAGTGGTCTTGTGTGTCCCAGTTCCCTCTTTTCCCACCTCAGACTGCTTTACCTCCATCAGATGTATCTGATGGATCTTGAAAAGTGAAGCAATACTTTTCTACATCATCTGCTTCCACTTCTGACCTGCCCTCTACCTGCTGAATTATTTTTTATGATATCTGGGAATGACTGGCTCCCAAAACTACTGATGGAATGCAAAATAATGACAGAAAAGCTCTGATGTGTATATTCAGGTGAATACATATTTACATATCATCAAATGGGTCATGAACACTCAATAGATTTTAATGAACTTTCCATCTAATGAAAATGTGCTTCTTAAAAACAACAGGAAAAAAAAATAAACAAGGCAAACCAGAAGGACGACACATATCAAAACAAACTATTCTATGCTTTTATTATATAAATATTCAAAAATACTTTTTAGTAATACAACCCTCCGTCTAATCTTCAATACGCAAACCTACCTCATGATAGTCAAAGTTCTTCTTTAAATCATCTAGATGACCCTAAAAGGGAAAAAAAAAACCAACTTAAAAGCAAACAAATAAACCAGGCACTGACAGAATCACTGAGGTTGGGAGCTACCTCTGGAAGTCTCCAGTCCAGACCTCCTGCTCAAGGCAGGGTGAACTAAAGCAGATCTCTTGGGGCCTTGTCCACTCGGATTTTTTGTACCTCCAAGGATGAGGGCTCCACAGCCTCTCTGGGCAACCTGTTCCAGTGCTCATCACCCTCACAGCAAAAAGGCTTTTTCTTATGTTTTAGTGGAAGTTCCTCTATATCAGTTTGTGCCCATTGTCTCTTGTCCCATCACTGGGCACCACTGAGAAGAGTCTGGCTCTGTCTTCTTTACTCCCTCCCACCAGATATTTATACACATGGATAAGATCCCACCTGAGCTTTCTCTTCTCCAGGCTGATCAGTCCCAGCTCTCTCAGCCTCTCCTCATATGAGAAATGCTCCCATCACTTAATCATCTTCATGGCCTTTAGCAGGACTCACTCGCACATGTGCATCTCTCTCTTGCACTGGGGAGGCCAGAACTGGACACAATGTTCCAACCACAACCTCACCAGTGCTGAGCAGAAGGATCACCTCGCTCAACCTGCTGGCAATGCCCTGCCTAATGCAGCCCAGGAGCCTGTTGGGCTTTGCCTCAATGGAACATTGCTGCATCCTAGTCAACTTACCCACCAGTGCTTCCAGGTCCTTTTCTGCAAAGCTGCTTTCCAGTCAGCCAGCCCCAGCCTGTACTGGGCCATAGGACTGTTCCTCCCCAGGTGCACAGGCTTTGCATTCCCCTTTCTTGAACTTCATTACGTTCCTGTTTTGCCATTTCTCCAACCTGTCAAGGTCCCTCTGAATCAACCATCTGGTGTACCAACCACTCCTTTCAGTTTTGGATCATCTACATACTTCCCGAGGGGGCACTCTGACTCATCATCCAGGTCATTAATAACAATATTAAACAGTTTTGATCCCACTATCCACCCCAGGGGTACACCACTAGGGACTGGCCTCCAGATGGACTTTGTGCTGCTGATCACAACCCTCCGAGTCTGGCAGTTCAGGTAGTTGTAAATCCACCTCACTGTCCACTTATCTAGTCCACACTTCATCAGTTTGTTTATGAGGATGCTGTGGGAGATAGTATTGCAAGTCTTGTTAAAATCAAGTTGAAAAACATCCACTGCTCTCTACTCATCCACCAAGCTGGTCAGGATGTCAGGTTAGTCAGGCATGTTCTCCCTTTCATAAATCCATCCTAACTACCCCCAGTCACCTTCTTGATAGGTCCCATGGTCTTGTGTACATCCAATTTCTTTAAATATTCCATAACCAGATTCCACTCTACTGAGGGTAAATCTTCATTGCTCCACATCTTCCCACTGGTATCAGGACATGGGATTCCTGAGGACAAATCTTGGCAGTAAAAACCAAGGCAAAGAAGACTTTGAATACCTTGGCCATGTTTGTCTTTATAGGGGTAGAATGTAATCTAGAGTATGGACATTATTTGAATACTTGGGCCTGAACCAAGACTGAGACCTTTTCCTTCAGAAAGATTTTTCCAAAGCCATACACAAATTATTTAATTTAAATTACATCCAAGTAAAGCCTGTTAAGTAATTAAGGGACTTCCCTGAAAGGAATAATACTCCTGTGCAAACTCGGAAAATATTTGTTCTTTCCACTAAATGGAGGGCTATATCTTGTGATGGAGCCAAAAATACCTTGTTGGGCACAGACCTGTAAACAGTGAAGCCAAACTCATCAGACACTTCAAATATGAGAATGTGAGACTTAGAATGAAGACAGCTGCATTTACCCTGAGGGATTAAAAGTTAAGTGTGTGCAATGCAGGACAGAAGTACTCCTTCATATTGGAGGTCTTAATGAAGCATGTCACAGCTCCCCTCAGCATTTATGCCCATGTTTCCTGCATATAGCAACCAAGACACATATCCAGGTCTCATCATCATAAGAGTTCAGGCACAGCCAGAATAAGCATTCAGAGGCAAAATCAGGGAGCACTCCAGAGCTCTGCCGTGCAGATATAGCTAAACAGGAGGTTGGACTTTCCCAGTGCAAGATCCTAAAACATGTAAGTTGTTCCTTTCCTGACGTTAGAAGTATCTGAGTATAAAGATTTCCAAGGCAGAAAGCAAGCCATAAAATTTCAGCTGTATATGAGTACGAAGGATGAAGCACCTCATAGGCGATGATCTGCTATAGTTCCTCTCCTATACAGAAGAGTAAGAACTGATGTGTTTGTTTGTAAGTCAACTATAAATAAACTGACCCCCCTGCCACCAAACATATAAAACATTATGACAATAAACATTATGACAATAAATAAATAATATTACATAAGCATACTTCATGACTTTTTTTGGACGATTCTTTCACACAATAAATTGTCTTGATTTTCACATCCTTCAAAAGGTTCTGACAGTCATGACAGGGAGGTTTGATGCAGTAAAGAACATCACTCTCTTCTATTTTGGCTTTTGATCTGAAAAACATATGTATATGAACAATTAATTCATTTTCTGCAAAGCTAAAACTAAATATAATGTTTGCATTTATTTAAAATAAATTTAGTATTTTCATTGAAGACTATTATTTCTAATTAGATTGATTACTCTCTATCTCCTCCCCCAAGTTTCCTATTTCATCTTGATTTTCCCTTCAAATATTTGATCTTTGTTGCTTCCTCTACTTCTGTGTATATAAAAGTGCTACTATTCCGAGCCATATGGTTTTACAGACTAGTGATTCTCCAACTATTGACAGCTAGAGTCTTAAGGGATCTCGCTGACTTGACACTACTCTTGCTAGTCTAAGTACCACCAAAAAAGACTGCCAGGCAGAATGCTGCAAACTGTGTCTTTCAAAAACTGTTTAGAGCTTCATCCCAATGAGATTGGGCAACTATGATGGCAGTGTGGGAATACAAGATGGTACCACTCCTTTCTGGGGGTGGAGGAGAGGAAACGCACACATTAAAATGTTGATTGTAAGCTCAGAGCTGTAAAATGTTAAGTCTTTGAAACTGGATCAATGGGTGAAGAACAGATGGAAAGGTCAAAGAGGAAATGCATGGTTAGCCACTGACTTGTTCACACTGCATGCTATTCACATCTACTGTCATAAAGAATGCCTGCAAAGTCACTCCATTACTAGATTTGTAACAGTAACCTGTATAGGAGAACATTTGCTTCAGCATGGAGAACGAATTCCTGTTTTGCATGTCCAGTCCTTTGGTTTCTTCTCCCCGCAGAGGGCAAGTTTGCATATAATATGCCAATGGGGTATCCATTATAACCTGCCCCAAACTGCCAAAAAAACAAATGAAATAAAATAATCGAGATCTACCAGACCCTTCCAAACATCAGCAACATTTTAACCGTATACTAATACAGCTTCAAATCCTAAATATATGCTGTCTATATATTTCTAGGTGCACACATCTTCTAAGTTTTTATGGCTATTTATATCAGATTTTTAATCAGCTTTAACAGTTTGCCACAAGCATCTTACCACCCCATCATGTTATGCCTTTTAACACAGTGAAGAGCTAATTTTGCTTTTGCATCCAGTGAGGTCACTGTTCTCCATCAATTTCATCACCATCTTTTTGTCTCTCTACCTTTGCAAGAAACTTAGGATTCTCCTTTTTAGAGGGCCTCAGGGATTATTTTTGTAAAGTTAAATGATAAAATATTATCATTACTATTAGCATATTTATTATGGGAGAGTGTGTTCATGAGGGAAATTCATCTCCCTTAACTTCTTACATGTCTACACCTGAACTAGTCACCCTAGACTCCCTTTATATTCAAGGGAGAAGACCAGGTCCACCTGACCGGTTCCAGACTCTGGATTGAGGTGAATGACACTCTAGATCTCCACCAACTATAAAGGGGAGCTAGGGCCAATAGCTCAGAAGTAGACGTCTACGCTGCACATGTCTACATTGGATCAAATAAACTGCATCCCTTGGAGCACTGAATAGAAATTTTACAAGTATTGGAGAATTCAATCTACTTACAAAATATCCATCCTGACTGTAGAGAACACACCCCACACCTCGGTTTGGATCATCTTTTAGAAGAGAGAAAGATTTTCATGTCACTTAAAAAACATACTTTTTTCATACTTAAAAACATATTTTACAGATTAACATGTATTGCTTTAATGATATAGAAATGGAAGCCATAAGTGACTGCTTGTATGTTGAAAGAATCCATCCATGCATATACATTATACAATTCTAGACAGACACCCATACACAGTAACACAATGAGGTATAGCTACTATCAAGTACAATAAACGTCAGGTTTCAGAAGAACACAACAACTTAACATCTAACTCAAGGAACACTTACTCTTTGATTAGTAATTGTAGACTATTAACTTGATAGAAAATCCTGATAACAGAATATAAAAGGTTATAAGATCTTCCATTGATGAGATTTGCTATAAGTCCACCTAGGTATATTAACAATATACTGAGACTGTTCAAATTTATACACACACACACATATACATATACATACATATATACATATATATATATATATAATATTGTCCCCCCCCCAAATGGATTAAGTGATAAAATATTCTTTTCTATATTTCTATAGTATGTTTCCATCTTCTGCTTTAGGTTTAAGTTCAGTATTGCAACAAACATTATAAACAATAATATTCTACATTAGTGTAGTAAATACATTAATGAAAAATATTTTAGCAGTTGTTAGGAAAGCATGCCAATTTCTCTGATACACACATATGTTGTGAAATATTTACTCTTTGCTGTAGCTGAATGAATCAACACCAATAATAAAAAATAAATATACAGGAATCCATTCTTTATATTTAGTTACTATTCTTTATATACTTTCATCATAACTTACCAGATCTTGCTGCTAAAAAATAACAAAGCTGCAAAGCATGTCGATGAACATTTTCCTCAGATTCTTTCTCAAGTTGGGAACATTCCCGTAAAAAATCATAGCAATGTAAAGCATTCTTGATCCGCTTGACACATGTATCCTTGCAGCTATGTATGTTAAACAGTGAAAAATATTTTTCAAAGTCTTTAGTTTGATCATCGAGCAACTTAAAATTGTTGTTCAACTGTCCTTCGCATCGTATTTTTTTTGCAATCATTTTCACAGTTTCAAAGCTTGTCATGGGTAAGAGCACACTGCTACTTATATGACTCCTAAGAAACATAAGGTCAGCTTGTTGACTGTCTTCCTTAACCACTGAATCGTCTCCCTTTTTTTCAGGTGCCATTGGCCAGTAATAGACTGAAGAAACTGAACCTAAAAACAAACGTTGAAAGTCACTTAAAGTGCCATACAGTTGGGTGGGACAATCAATTCACATGTTTTTTGTTTAAAACAGTGGGCCAATTTTCTGTTGCATTGCAATTCTATGGATATACTAGAATCCAAAACCTATATAGTTACCCACAGAGCTTAAACCACTCCCATTGCAATGGGATCTGAATTGAATATAGAACTACTGCAAAAACTGGTACTTCACTTTCATAAATGACCTCCCACAGTTTGCCAATCCTTTCCCAAGCAAGCAGTCGTACTTATTTCTTAGAGCCTATCTGCACAAAAAAGGATTACTTGACTAAGGAGAGATTTATTGGACTGAGCCACGTACAACATTTTTCTAGACGTGATGCTTAGTGGGGTCATTTATGAACTTCTTATTCAGGCAGAACTGCCGTTAACACAGATTGATTTAAAATGTATTATATACCTTGAATGAGGAATGTGGTACAAGTTGTGCACGGTTTCCTGGACAAATACACAGTGCAGTCACGCAAAGAACAGGGAAGATACCGAATGATTTGCTGTACAGCATGCAACCCAGGTTTGGAGAAACTCATAGCTACCATTTTGTGTACTCTGTCCGATTCGCATATTACAATCCCGGTCTTATTGAACTGAAGAGAGAAAAAAAGCCAGCTTATTTTCCACAGCAGATTTGATTTTACATGCATGCATGCTTTATACAGATTCAGAAATACACTATAGGTTTTGCCACATTGTATCACATATAACTGCTCTTTAGTCCCACAATCTTTAGATCACAACTTCTCTTTCTGAAAAGTTAATGTAAATTTAGTATGAATTGATTTTTTTCTGTGCATTAGTTCTCAAGAAATCCAGTGCTGTTCCAATTAAGAGACACATGAAACCAAAACTGGAATCAATTGGAAAGATCAAACTATGGATTCCTAAATCACTCTCAGAACTATTTGTTTCTTTTAGCCAAATTTCTCCAATAATATATATATGTATACACACACACACACACATATATATATCTTTGTTCTTTATAAACACTATATTAGCTGTGGTAGGGGAAAAAAAAAGACAATGGTATTAAAATCAATGATGAGTGTACAGGTTCTTTAAATCTTCTGTACATTCATGTAATGGCAGGTATTCTAATGCCCACTGTTGCTACAATAGTGCAAAAAGTAAGTTATCCTGTCGCTGGGTACAGCCCTTCTACAAGTCTAGTAGATACACTCCATGGTAACAAATTTGAATCACAGAATAACTTAGATTTGAAATGGAAACCTTTTGTCTTCTCTGTCACGGAAGTAGTTGGAATAATCTATTCTAGGTGATCATCTCTGGATTCAACTGTTCTGAAGTTCAGTAACACCTACAGGGAACGTTTCCCCGAACGCAGGGCCACTCCACCTGCCCCGACGGATGTCTGCATGGGAATTGAATACCTTGCGCTGTTTTTCAGAAAACAACACCAGTTTTGGGATTCACTAACATCTTTCAAAAAGACTGTAAACATGTATTTCTGTCAATTTCTCAAAGAAATAATAGCATTAAGCAAAGAAAGAGTGAAGAAAGTAGTGTTAGTGATATCAACAGAGATCTATTACTGATCATCTGACCAAAAGGTAAAAGGATGAGGTGTCTTTTTTTTTTTTTAATCCTTTAAGCAATCATCATCTGATGCATTCAAGGATCTTTTGATAATGGTAGACTAACTATGGGAGAGAGCAGCTAGAAAAGTAACATGTTCAGGATACACCTGCAGCTCTGGAAACATGCCGTAGCCTATTTTCATTACAGCAATGAATGAGAAAACAGATATTTTACATTTGATTCTAACACAGAAGAAATGACCATAAATCTGAAAATGGAAAGTAATTCCAATAAAAATTATGATGATGTGATACATAGGAAAGGATATTGTAAGAAGAGAATGATGATAATGATTTCAGAAAGACATATATCAGCAAATTTAAGGAACTGTTAGGAAGTCTCTTAGAAAAATAATCCAAGGACTATGAGAGTCTGACTTAGTAGAAGAGAAACAGGACTAAAATATCCTGATGCAAAGGAAAAGTCAGTAACACCATGAGGCCACTTTGGTTGTACCAACAGGTCTTTATCAAAACCAGAATCAGAAAAAAAGAAAGGAAGTAAAGGCAATATGAAGAATGAGCATAAAGGAATAGTATAGCATGTACTGTTAAAATTAGAAAGACTAAATTAATGAAAAAATACAGACACTTCCACTAGCAAGGGATACAAAAGGCAAAAAGAAAAGGGTATATATAAAATCGCAGGAAGAAAATGAAAGGAGGCATGGTTACATTACACAACAGGAAAGGAGAGCAAACAAGAATACAGAAAAGGCTGCAGAGCAACAAGATGAAACCAAAACCAAGCAAAGCAAGATCCTGCTTTGGAAACAGAAACTGAACAAGCAAATACAATATAGAAATCTGCTAGCCACAAAAGAGTCGTGAGACTATTGTGAACTACAGTTCAACAGGCCAATAACACAACGTTACTATTGACCTCCATGTATGATAGATGTTTACAGGAATTGCACAGCTGTAGTTACTCGATCTAAAGGGGTGTCACATCAGGTTTTCGTCCTACTCTAACAAAAATGCAAGCACACTGGAGAATCTAGGGAAGGAACAACCTTAGAGGTTTAAAAAAAAAAAAACAAACAACAAAACACAAAAATTTAGGAGAAAGACTGAAGCTTGACATAAGAAGGTTGAGAAATCGCTCCTATAAAATGGTTTGAAGATCAGGTTAGACAAGTATCTGATAAGGGTGGTGTAATTAGACTTAATACTGCTTCACTGCAAGAAAATGGATTAGATGATTTCAGCTCATTTCTATGATTCCACTGTTACACATTCAAAGCTTTTTGTTTTTATTAGATCCCATACGAGACCAACTGTTTATAAATCCAGTAATATTTAAGAAGTAGTTCTTAAAGTTTTCAAAAGTATAACCGTCACTGTTACTGTTATCTGCTAACTTAATCACTATGTAGTCTTTAATCTATAGTTTTATAAACCATTCTCAGACAACCTAGAGTAGGAAAAGCTTTCTACACAAGCAAAACAGTGTGCGGAGTTGAAGATAAAATATTTAATTTTCATATTCACAACTAAAATAAAGCTAGGATGTATTTTCACTGTGGAAATGAGAACATGAATAAATGATAAAATAGGAGTTTCAGTTACTTCTTTCAGAAAAGCACAATGGCCCTTAGAGCATCTGGGACCGATTCCACTATCATTAAAGCACCGTCCAGGCCTGAACTGCAAAGTCTGTCACTCCCATCCTGTGAGGAAAGGATTAACAAGCTCTGCTTAACAAGCTAGCGCTGCTACAGCCAAGCTTAGTGCAGAGAAAGGTTTCTGTTTTCTCTCGCCTACCAAATGTCATCCCTTAACTGTTCCTTACACGAATGAGTTCACAGCCTAAAGCTCTGCTGAGATGCATCTGAGGAAGACTCACAACACTGAAAAAGTCTGGCATACAAAAGGCAGAGTTGCATGCTGGGCTTGCTACTACCTGTGATATGCTCTATTCTCATAATATAAATGAACAAAGTATTAAAATATCTTCAGAGACATTCACATGAAGAATTGTACTCCCTGAGTTAATAACGACTCCAAGGAGGAAACACACTACCACTGTCCATGCTGTCTAATACTATTCTAGATATTGACAAGGCTGTCAATTTGAATATATGAACATACTTTTACCTGGGTGTTTCAACTGCTCTGTGTCATTCCCAAAAGCAATGACAGCTCTGGCTAGATGACTGAAACTATGTGCATCACCAGGATCATTGGGAACAGAAACTGAAGGAAGGACAGAGGGAGGCCAACAACTGTCTCACAAAAATGATTTGCTATTTTAAATCACAGGTAAACACAAAATAATCTTCACAATATCCCTACATGTAGACAACTGAACATCATTTTATCCCCATCTTTCAAGTAGGGAAAGCAAACACAAGACAGTGCCACTTTTCCCTAGAAATCTCCTCCCGTTCCATTATGGGGTTGATTAACAAATAAGGCATGTTGGTATGCCTCAGCGATACGACATAGTGATGGGAAATGAAAAAAATGGTATTAATCAATACTTAGGAATCCAGTATCTTTATGTAACTTTATCAGATTACAGTGAAAAGCTTAACAGCATTGATTATTACCAGCAACTTTTAAAACACAAGACTAGAATGGACCACCTAACTCACCAGATTCACTCAGCCACAAAAGCAGCAATCACACAATAAAGGTTTGTGTTATAAATGTTTCGTTTGATGGATGTCATTGCATATTTTAAAGGATAATTCTCAGTAAAACAAGCAGCAAAAATATTTCCTAGCAATGATAGCCTGTTACGTACCTCGACAGATGGGGCACGACACTCCGGAGACTCCTCCATAAGACGAGCTAGGAACATACACAAATCTTTCTTTTCTAAGCGTATGCATGGATGACTCTCTGAGGGGGTCCAAATAAAGAGGTCACAATTAGTGGGCGAATTCAAACAGGTTCATGCTACAGAAAACACACTGTTGATTGCTGCACTTTTGGTAATATGGGGAATGAAGGCAGAGTATTTGAGTAAAGGAAAACAGAAATATAGAAGACATATTTGTTTATATACTGCACATACAGATTAACTGTTAGAAAATACACTGAAGTGAGACACAGAAAGGTTTGTGCTGGTGCTGCCTAAGGAGCGCACCACTTACTGCTAAAAAACACTGAGCTGGTTAACAGTCATAAAGCATTACCACCATGCAAATAACAAATCTAATAAACCCCACAGAAACTAATACTCAAAGAAAAGCTCTGCGTTGTGGTTAAACTCCTGCTGCTCATTCTATCTACAAAGTAGTCAAAATTCAGTTGTGATGCCTTGCTTTTGTATTATATCCTGAAGCTGAAGAGATGTGCGCATTTCAGCTGACTGTATTGAGATGATTAACTGGATCAAAGGCATACAAACCATCCTCCATCTCCTCAGCTCCAGAAGGACTCTTCTTCCAAGGAAAAAAAACTCTTCCTTTTAAGTTACTTCTGAAGCAAAGCACTGTAGTAAAAGAGAATATATGTGTACATGTATGTATATATATATATGTATGTATGTATATATCAACATATAACTTGTTTGTGTTTATTCATGTTTTACAAATAATAAACACACTTCACCCCACATAACTGCAAACAAAACATAAAGGAAAATCTGGTATCTTGTATTGAGGATCCCCTTTCTTTTTGCCAGCACAATAAATCTTCAGAAAAACAAGAACAATTTATACCATCCCTGTTAAGAATGCAACTATCAGTCCAATGACAAAGTACTTCACAGCACCTTTTCTTATAAAACATCATTAGCACTAGCATTAAGTATTTCCCATTGATAGATACCTCATCACTTTAGGATTAGCTCACTGATGCTTAACAGACTTTTTTTTTTCTTCTTTCATTATTTTCCACCAAAACTTGATTTTCCTCCATCATGTTTATCCCCAATGTGATATAACAGAACGATTCTGTACTTCACTTACCTGCAGGTCTGTTAGCAAGAAGTCTTCGATAAGAATAGCTTTCAAGTGGCAAAACTAACACTTTTATATCTTCCTTCTCTCCTGTTAGTCAGTCATGTACATTCCTTTTTGCCTCTGACACTACCTTGGACCCACCCTGTCAATATTTGTATGCCATGTCAAGATCAGTTTGGTGAATCAGAGAAGCTGACCAGGACAAATAGATGTTGACCTATGACCACTACGCACATGTAAATGCTCTCCCCTCAAAAGTGATGAATTAAAAGATAGATTTGTATCAGTATTGTTATTTAGCACTGCTCAAATCTCTAATAAAAATTCTTCTCTGGGCTGTGTGAACCCAAGAGCAATTGGACAAACTAAATACCTCCAATTTTATGATGTATATTCACCTCTGAAATACACAGTCTCCCAATACTTACCTATGTAATGAATATACAAAGCAGGACTGTCCAAGATGGGAAGAGCTTCTTATAAGCGGTGAGTTCTGTTTGAGAACTTTATCAATGATCTGGATGATCTAATTTCTCTAAAAGACTTAATAATATTTTCCATACTCAAACATGCTGTTCACACCTTTTTTTTTTTCTTCAACTACTCATGACTTCCTCCTACTACGGTGCTTTAGGGAAGCATCAGAGCATACCAAGCACAGAACCATAGAATCGTTTAGGTTGGAAAAGACCTTTAAGATCATCAAGTCCCACCATTCCAAAGTTTTTTAGTGTCTTTTACTGCTCCCACTAAATTGAAGTAGACTCGTCGTTTTGTTAAACTGAAGCAGGAAGTCAGTCAAAAGGAGGCGTGAAGAGTTCTGGAAAATGCTAGAAAAATAACAACACAAACCTTGTTTTTCTTGGACTGGCAGTTCCTTGAAGTGGCCGGTGACCAGAGCAAGCCCTCTCTCCGTGCTGCCATGCCAGCAGAAGTGATTTACTTCAACTAACAATACAACTGGGAAGAACGAGGAAGTTCATGGGCAAGTACAATACATCTGAAGACACTGAATCCAATTTCCTATTAAATCCCACCAAGACAGTGTTTTAAACAGACTCAGACTTCTAAAGTTTATAAATTCTGGAGTTTTTAAGTTCTAGAGCCACAATGTTACTACTTTAAGCATCTGGTATCCGTTCTGCCAGACGCCCTACTCAAAGCTGACGGCCTGATTTCCAATGTAAGGAAGTATTTTAGCCTGAAAGCAGGTTGAAATCCCGGTATTTTGGGTTGGAAAAAAAACTGAAGGAGGAGCCAACACATCATGTTTCTGCCTGTGTCTTCTTCAATATCCTCTAGAACTGCATCACATTAAAAACGGCACATCCCTAAGCAAATTGAAATACTGCCTTCTTAGGAAAAAGCCAAGAAGCAAGACGGCGTAGTACGCCAGAAGATTTGAAGCATGTACAGGAAAGCTTTTCTTAACTTTAGAGGCCTAGGAGTTGTGGGTGAACAGCAGCACAAGGCTGTCCGGACCAGGACACATGTGAGGGAAGCTAGAGCACTTCTGCAATGGAAAAAGCCAGACCTTTCAGCTAGGGCAACATGCAAAAGCCGCACTTCTTCAGGAAAGAGCAGAAAGTGATCCTACTGCTGACGGCCCAGCCAGCGTTTGGGATCATCATAGCTTCCTCATTTTCTTGCAAAGACAGCATGACAGTGAGAAGGTTCTCGGAGAGTTGCTGGACCAGCAACCTCTCCATTTAAAGGTCGTATTGCTGTATTGCTCCAAAACACCACCCCCACCACCCCCCTTTTGTATTACTAGCCACTACAGCTGCTTCCACACCTGGCATCAAATCAGCATGGAGTACACC
The DNA here is from genome assembly GCF_047370975.1 of Nipponia nippon. Taxonomy (NCBI): domain Eukaryota; kingdom Metazoa; phylum Chordata; class Aves; order Pelecaniformes; family Threskiornithidae; genus Nipponia; species Nipponia nippon. The sequence goes on from NW_028262347.1 coordinate 66,489,154, forward strand.
ACCTTGCTGAAGTCCCTTCCCATGGTGGGGCTGGGGACTGGGTTGCTTGGGCAATACAGGTGCCACAGTACTTGCAGCCGGGTCACCTGAACAACAACAAAACCCACATGCGGTGACCAAGATTAGTTGTAGCACCAGCCCCTGTTTGAATTCCTTAGCACTGGTTACTTGACTGAGAATACAGTAATGCAGCTGGCTGGCTCAAACTTTTTTCCTGAGGGACCCTCCCTGCCCCAGTGCAAACACATAGGAAAGCCTCAGCCTGTCCCAGGAGGTGACTGATTGCTTTGGGCCTTGGCTGCAGTGCTGTTTTCAAGGTGCAGGGTAATCCTCGCTCTCGGGCCGCGCAGAATCGTCTCCTAGGCCGTGAAACTCCTAGACAATACACTTTTGCTGTCACAGCAGCCACAATGGGAGAGGCCTTGATCTGAGCCACCTGAATGTGGTAACTCATCACCACCTCTTGTGTGGTTAGAAGTCACGGCATTTCCCCTGGTTTAAAACCACCCAGCCTCTGAGAACAAGAGGGAAATGGTAAGAAATGTTAGCAAGTCTCCAGAATCCAGATATTCTGTACTTGGGTGGGGAGTTTCTGTTGGTTTTTTAGGTGGCTTCTCGTGGGTTGGGCTGGTTGGGTTTTTGTTTTTTAACTTGATGTGGATCAATCTGATGTGATCAACTTGATGTTGGCTGTATTTGCAGTGTCAATCAAGATTTCAGTAGGGACACGTTATAGTGGCTTGCTGCTTATACCTCCCAGGGTCTCCGGATTATTAAACTGCAATATGGTAGCACTTTCAGTAGCTCACCACATGGAGTTATTGGCATGAATTTCAGTTCCTAGATCCCACTTCTCTGCCTGATAATGAGATCTCTCTGTCCTCATCTCTGTTACACAGAAAAAAATAAAAAGTAGGTGAGTCATTCCTACCTTAAAAAAAAGCTCTCCCTGTCCTGTTAGCCCTCAGGACCAGTTTGTGTTGCTCGTTACTCTGCCTTGAGCTGCAGTAATGATCAGCGCTATCCTAGAGAAAGCGCGTGGAGGCAAAATCACAGCCTTGACCTGAAAAGGGTAGGAGGAGGGCAGGGAAAGTTGAGTTCATCCACTTGACATAGCCGCCTTGTTCCTGCAATGGCAGAAGCATTATAGCAACACAGAGCCACGCACCTGGGAACACAATATACCAGTACACACCCAGGTTACCCTCCAGAGAAACTCAACAGATCAGGTTTGACACTCACTTTCTGCTTGCGGGAAACAGGCTCCCAGGAGTAAAGCCATGTTTCATGTCCGATCTCTCGCCTGCCTTGTTCCCTTCATCTCCAAATGGTGCAGACAGATACACTTCCACCCACAAATTTCAGCATTTTTTTAAAACTATTAGTACCCACTTTGGTCAAGTATTAAAAGCATTTTATTTACTGTTACACGAACAAAATAAAAGAGGGAATGAAATCCTTTGCGTACAAGGTTTTAAGTAAGATCCATGAACGCCAAGAAACGTAGTCCGTGCTTCCCTTTTTGACCGGCTCCTAGCAAGCCAGACCCTTCCCTGACTCTTTCCAAAGAACGAGCTGGACACAACCGCTACTTTGCACGACTGGACAGGGTATCGCAACTGAGCGTTTGAACACTTAGGCCGAGAATGAAGGATGACCAAAAAACCAAGTAATCTTTCTTAGCCTCGTCTCGTTTCTCATATACCCCAAAACAGGTACGTTCAGGTAATCGGAGACATAGCTTCTTCCAATGGAAACAAGTCGTAACTAACATTAAAGATTTTAACATGGCTACAACTGCGTGATGTGGAAGCGCGAGAGGAAAAGTGATTATTTGGGCCAGATAGTGAAAAAAAAAAAGAAAAACCAAACACATTTGTAGAGCACCTAGGGACAGCAAAAACGGGAGGACTTGACTGTAACGTTATTGTGGCAGCCAGCAGTGAAGAGGTAAGGGGTGAAAGTGAAAGGGGTGCAGCGAGTAAACTAAAAGGGAGCTAGCGGAGCACGAAAGCACCTTCACCAGTTTAAACAGTGTCACTGGGCATAAAACCATACTCGGGTGGCCGACTGTTTTTCTCTGAAACTTTGAAGCATTCATCACCTAGCTCTCACCTCCAAGCACAGAGCTGAACTGGCAACAAGTTAAAAAGCAGAAGCACTTGAGATCTTCAGTATCTACAGAAGCACTAGCTAGCCATCGCTCTCATAGCCAAAGGATTTAACTGTGGAAAAAAAACCACTCAAGGTAATGCAATTCAAGGTACCAACAGGGGCACGACAGACTGGCAAGTTGCTTCCCCTGCTGTCTTCCATAAAGCAGGGACCCGAGTTTGCAATATCCAAGCTGGCATCCTTCAAAGCCAATCCTCCATAAAGCAGAGGATAAAGGCAAGTGTTACTAAGTTTTGTCATGGTTACTTGAGAGTACAGTCTGAAGCACACAGACACCCCCCTTACCCCTCTGTTCCACTAAGTGAAATTTGAAACCGACTACTAAAAAGCCCAAGGCATTTACTGACAAACTCTGTTCACATAGGGATGCTAGGTTTTATTTACAGGAGTACCACGCACAGGTCAGGTATTCACGTCAAACATGGACTAGTCTAAACTTAGCTACGGTGGTTATTCTCCCCCGTGATTGTGTCTTTCACTGGATAGCAAGTTATTTTAAGTTAGCTGAAATTTGTTTATAAGCGGCCAGTTCTTTTTAATATCTTTATCAATGATCTGGACAAGGCGATCGAGTGCACCCTCAGTAAGTTTGCAGATGACACCAAGTTGAGTGGAAGTGTCGATCTGCTGGAGGGTAGGAAGACCCTACAGAGGGACCTGGACAGGCTGGATCGTTGGGCCGGGGCCAACTGCATGAGATTCAACAAGGCTCAGTGCCGGGTCCTGCACTTGGGTCACAACAACCCCATGCAATGCTACAGGCTTGGAGAAGAGTGGCTGGAGAGCTGCCTGGCAGAAAAGGACCTGGGCGTGCTGGTCAACATGCTGCTGAATTTGAGCTGGCAGTGTGCCCAGGTGGCCAAGAAGGTCAACAGCATCCTGACTTGTAGCAGGAATAGTGTGGCCAGCAGAACCAGGGAGGTGATCGTGCCCCTGTCCTCGGCACTGGTGAGGCCGCACCTCGAGTACTGTGTTCAGTTTTGGGCCCCTCACTAGAAGAAGGACATCGAGGTGCTGGAGCGTGTCCAGAGAAGGACAACGAAGCTGGTGAAGGGTCTAGAGCACAAGTCTTACAAGGAGCAGCTGAGGAAACAGGGGTTGTTCATCCTGGAGAAAAGGAGGCTGAGGGGAGACCTTATCACTCTCTACAACTACCTGAAAGGAGGTTGTAGCGAGGTGGGAGTCAATCGCTTCTCCCAAGTAACAAGCAATAGGACAAGAGGAAATGGCCTCACGCTGCACCAGGGGAGGTTTAGGTTCAATATTAGGAAAAATTTCTTCACCCAAAGGGTAGTCAGGCACTGGCACAGGCTGCCCAGGGAAGTGGTTGATTCCCCAACCCTGGAGGTATTTAAAAGACGGGTAGATGTGGTGCTTAGGTGCATGGTACAGTGGTGGAATTGGCAGTGCTAGGTTAATGGCTGGACTTGATCTTAAAGGTCTTTCCAACAGAAATTATTCTATGATTCTATGAAAAACTATATCATTTCTCTAAAAGACTTAATAATATTTTCCATACTCAAACATGCTGTTCACACCTTTTTTTTTTTCTTCAACTACTCATGACTTCCTCCTACTACGGTGCTTTAGGGAAGCATCAGAGCATACCAAGCACAGAACCATAGAATCGTTTAGGTTGGAAAAGACCTTTAAGATCATCAAGTCCCACCATTCCAAAGTTTTTTAGTGTCTTTTACTGCTCCCACTAAATTGAAGTAGACTCGTCGTTTTGTTAAACTGAAGCAGGAAGTCAGTCAAAAGGAGGCGTGAAGAGTTCTGGAAAATGCTAGAAAAATAACAACACAAACCTTGTTTTTCTTGGACTGGCAGTTCCTTGAAGTGGCCGGTGACCGGAGCAAGCCCTCTCTCCGTGCTGCCATGCCAGCAGAAGTGATTTACTTCAACTAACAATACAACTGGGAAGAACGAGGAAGTTCATGGGCAAGTACAATACATCTGAAGACACTGAATCCAATTTCCTATTAAATCCCACCAAGACAGTGTTTTAAACAGACTCAGACTTCTAAAGTTTATAAATTCTGGAGTTTTTAAGTTCTAGAGCCACAATGTTACTACTTTAAGCATCTGGTATCCGTTCTGCCAGACGCCCTACTCAAAGCTGACGGCCTGATTTCCAATGTAAGGAAGTATTTTAGCCTGAAAGCAGGTTGAAATCCCGGTATTTTGGGTTGGAAAAAAAACTGAAGGAGGAGCCAACACATCATGTTTCTGCCTGTGTCTTCTTCAATATCCTCTAGAACTGCATCACATTAAAAACGGCACATCCCTAAGCAAATTGAAATACTGCCTTCTTAGGAAAAAGCCAAGAAGCAAGACGGCGTAGTACGCCAGAAGATTTGAAGCATGTACAGGAAAGCTTTTCTTAACTTTAGAGGCCTAGGAGTTGTGGGTGAACAGCAGCACAAGGCTGTCCGGACCAGGACACATGTGAGGGAAGCTAGAGCACTTCTGCAATGGAAAAAGCCAGACCTTTCAGCTAGGGCAACATGCAAAAGCCGCACTTCTTCAGGAAAGAGCAGAAAGTGATCCTACTGCTGACGGCCCAGCCAGCGTTTGGGATCATCATAGCTTCCTCATTTTCTTGCAAAGACAGCATGACAGTGAGAAGGTTCTCGGAGAGTTGCTGGACCAGCAACCTCTCCATTTAAAGGTCGTATTGCTGTATTGCTCCAAAACACCACCCCCACCACCCCCCTTTTGTATTACTAGCCACTACAGCTGCTTCCACACCTGGCATCAAATCAGCATGGAGTACACCACCTTGCTGAAGTCCCTTCCCATGGTGGGGCTGGGGACTGGGTTGCTTGGGCAATACAGGTGCCACAGTACTTGCAGCCGGGTCACCTGAACAACAACAAAACCCACATGCGGTGACCAAGATTAGTTGTAGCACCAGCCCCTGTTTGAATTCCTTAGCACTGGTTACTTGACTGAGAATACAGTAATGCAGCTGGCTGGCTCAAACTTTTTTCCTGAGGGACCCTCCCTGCCCCAGTGCAAACACATAGGAAAGCCTCAGCCTGTCCCAGGAGGTGACTGATTGCTTTGGGCCTTGGCTGCAGTGCTGTTTTCAAGGTGCAGGGTAATCCTCGCTCTCGGGCCGCGCAGAATCGTCTCCTAGGCCGTGAAACTCCTAGACAATACACTTTTGCTGTCACAGCAGCCACAATGGGAGAGGCCTTGATCTGAGCCACCTGAATGTGGTAACTCATCACCACCTCTTGTGTGGTTAGAAGTCACGGCATTTCCCCTGGTTTAAAACCACCCAGCCTCTGAGAACAAGAGGGAAATGGTAAGAAATGTTAGCAAGTCTCCAGAATCCAGATATTCTGTACTTGGGTGGGGAGTTTCTGTTGGTTTTTTAGGTGGCTTCTCGTGGGTTGGGCTGGTTGGGTTTTTGTTTTTTAACTTGATGTGGATCAATCTGATGTGATCAACTTGATGTTGGCTGTATTTGCAGTGTCAATCAAGATTTCAGTAGGGACACGTTATAGTGGCTTGCTGCTTATACCTCCCAGGGTCTCCGGATTATTAAACTGCAATATGGTAGCACTTTCAGTAGCTCACCACATGGAGTTATTGGCATGAATTTCAGTTCCTAGATCCCACTTCTCTGCCTGATAATGAGATCTCTCTGTCCTCATCTCTGTTACACAGAAAAAAATAAAAAGTAGGTGAGTCATTCCTACCTTAAAAAAAAGCTCTCCCTGTCCTGTTAGCCCTCAGGACCAGTTTGTGTTGCTCGTTACTCTGCCTTGAGCTGCAGTAATGATCAGCGCTATCCTAGAGAAAGCGCGTGGAGGCAAAATCACAGCCTTGACCTGAAAAGGGTAGGAGGAGGGCAGGGAAAGTTGAGTTCATCCACTTGACATAGCCGCCTTGTTCCTGCAATGGCAGAAGCATTATAGCAACACAGAGCCACGCACCTGGGAACACAATATACCAGTACACACCCAGGTTACCCTCCAGAGAAACTCAACAGATCAGGTTTGACACTCACTTTCTGCTTGCGGGAAACAGGCTCCCAGGAGTAAAGCCATGTTTCATGTCCGATCTCTCGCCTGCCTTGTTCCCTTCATCTCCAAATGGTGCAGACAGATACACTTCCACCCACAAATTTCAGCATTTTTTTAAAACTATTAGTACCCACTTTGGTCAAGTATTAAAAGCATTTTATTTACTGTTACACGAACAAAATAAAAGAGGGAATGAAATCCTTTGCGTACAAGGTTTTAAGTAAGATCCATGAACGCCAAGAAACGTAGTCCGTGCTTCCCTTTTTGACCGGCTCCTAGCAAGCCAGACCCTTCCCTGACTCTTTCCAAAGAACGAGCTGGACACAACCGCTACTTTGCACGACTGGACAGGGTATCGCAACTGAGCGTTTGAACACTTAGGCCGAGAATGAAGGATGACCGAAAAACCAAGTAATCTTTCTTAGCCTCGTCTCGTTTCTCATATACCCCAAAACAGGTACGTTCAGGTAATCGGAGACATAGCTTCTTCCAATGGAAACAAGTCGTAACTAACATTAAAGATTTTAACATGGCTACAACTGCGTGATGTGGAAGCGCAAGAGGAAAAGTGATTATTTGGGCCAGATAGTGAAAAAAAAAAAGAAAAACCAAACACATTTGTAGAGCACCTAGGGACAGCAAAAACGGGAGGACTTGACTGTAACGTTATTGTGGCAGCCAGCAGTGAAGAGGTAAGGGGTGAAAGTGAAAGGGGTGCAGCGAGTAAACTAAAAGGGAGCTAGCGGAGCACGAAAGCACCTTCACCAGTTTAAACAGTGTCACTGGGCATAAAACCATACTCGGGTGGCCGACTGTTTTTCTCTGAAACTTTGAAGCATTCATCACCTAGCTCTCACCTCCAAGCACAGAGCTGAACTGGCAACAAGTTAAAAAGCAGAAGCACTTGAGATCTTCAGTATCTACAGAAGCACTAGCTAGCCATCGCTCTCATAGCCAAAGGATTTAACTGTGGAAAAAAAACCACTCAAGGTAATGCAATTCAAGGTACCAACAGGGGCACGACAGACTGGCAAGTTGCTTCCCCTGCTGTCTTCCATAAAGCAGGGACCCGAGTTTGCAATATCCAAGCTGGCATCCTTCAAAGCCAATCCTCCATAAAGCAGAGGATAAAGGCAAGTGTTACTAAGTTTTGTCATGGTTACTTGAGAGTACAGTCTGAAGCACACAGACACCCCCCTTACCCCTCTGTTCCACTAAGTGAAATTTGAAACCGACTACTAAAAAGCCCAAGGCATTTACTGACAAACTCTGTTCACATAGGGATGCTAGGTTTTATTTACAGGAGTACCACGCACAGGTCAGGTATTCACGTCAAACATGGACTAGTCTAAACTTAGCTACGGTGGTTATTCTCCCCCGTGATTGTGTCTTTCACTGGATAGCAAGTTATTTTAAGTTAGCTGAAATTTGTGCACTGATAACAAAAGCATTTCTAGTTTAAATGAAATAAGGTGAACTAGAAGACATTCGTAAACCATCAGTCTAATCTGGGAATTGCTCAGCTGCTACCTTCATGAGGCTTTGTTCCATGGTTTCCCCATAATTTCTTCTAATGGTGGCCGTAGCAATAGCATTTTAAGCATTGCAGTTGAATTCCAGACAACAGACTCTTTAAAAACCATTAGTAGCCACTAGCAGCCTGTCTACACCATTACTTGTGCAACCGTACAGGAGCTAACAACGTAGAATTGCATGAGGGCAAGTGCAAACATACATAAGGCTGTACAAATAGCGCTAGTTACACTCCTAACTTGTAAGAGCATGTAAGTCCTACCACCTGAACTACAAGCCAGTTCAAATCCTGATTTCTGGGATAATTAATCTGGTGTATTATCTGTTTATTTAATAACAGGATTCTTACAGCATGGACTTTTCAAGACTTGCATTAAGGATTACAAACCAAGTTCATTCCTTGGCACTCAAACATTACCAAATTGGAAAGTTCTGTGAAACTCACTTAGACAAAAGAAGTCGTAACATTTCAAAAAACAAATTAACACTGGAAATTTCACATGACATTACAGAGCCAGTTATCACTTGCAGGAATTTCTTAAACAAACGGAATTCACTTGCTTTATGCAGCATTTCCAAACTTCCAAACCAAAAAAGTCAGAATATGTCTTCACAAGAGACTTGACTCAGCTTGGGGAGCTAAAGCCGAGGTGGCAGTTCACAGCTCTACCTTGTTGAAAACATTCTTCTTAGATGTCAAAAGTAAAAGGGAGAGAGGCGTCAAGTGAATTCCAACCAGAAAAGTAACGATTTTGACAAAACTAGTAAAAGCTTTCACTGTTCACCACAACCCGTTGTTGGAAAAGCGGCTCGCACTTCAACGTCACTACAGTCCCATTCCTTAAATCCGAGAACTACCACCCCTGCATACAGCGCCGGAAGTTAAAATTGCTTCCTTTGCGTTCATTACATGTAATGCCTGCATCGTGACACTTCAGGCTGTTTAAGACTGCAGAATATTTCTGTGTTCTGCATGAATGACCGCAGATCACGCATAAAAGTATCCAAAAGTTGCGTCTGTCAGACTTGACTCCTTGTGCTTGTATCGGTGCCAAAGTGAAGATGACTGCCATGAGAAAAACAAGACCTTCTTGTAAACTGAGGTCTTAACAGTTTTTAAATTCTCAGTCTCTAGCAGCTTACAAAAAGAATTCCATTTCTGTTCATTGATGAAACGGGGAAGGAACTGAATGTGGTAAATAAAACCTTCGCTATATCGGCCCAATATCGTACAAGCAAGCCACGGGTGTCAACAGCAGTCTCCTATTTTTCATGCAAGTTGCGTCAAAGCTGCAGACCTGATTTCCAACGGAAGTATTTGAGCCTGAAAGCAGTTTGAAATCCCGGCATTTCGGGTTGGAAGGCAACTGACGGAGGAGCCAACACAGCGCGTTTCTGTCGGCATCGCCTTTAACACCCCGCGGGACGGCCGCCGGCCTGCACCACTCCCGCCGCCGCCCGTCACGGCCTCCCCCCGCCCCCACAGGCACCACACGCAGGGGTGCCCAGCCCAGCCCGACCGGCGGGGACCGCCCCGGGGACGGGAGGCGGCGCAGGGAGCCCCTCCCCGGCAGCAGGGGCTCGGCCGCCCGGCCCTCCCGCCGCCGCCGCCCCGCCCCGATCCCAGCGTCCCCCGGACAAGATGGCGGCGCCCACGCTGGGGCGGCGGTGCGGCCGGGCGGCGGGGCTGTGGGGCGGCCCGCGCCGGGCCCCGCCGCCGCTCCCGCTCCCGCTCCCGCTCCGGCGGCGGGCCCACGAGCAGCCGCGGCGGGCCCGCGGCGCCGGGGGTCTGCTGGCGGCGCAGTGCGAGCGCGGCCTCTTCCAGGAGGTCTTCCCGGCGCAGAGCGCGGAGGAGCAGCTGCCGGGGCTGCTGGAGCCGGGCCGCCCGCCCCTCACCGCCTACTGCGGCTTCGACCCCACGGCCGACTCGCTGCACGTCGGGCACCTGCTGCCTGTCATGGCGCTCCTCCACTTCCAGCGCGCCGGCCACGACGTCATCGCCGTGGTGGGCGGGGCCACGGCGCGCCTGGGGGACCCCAGCGGCCGGCAGCGCGCGCGGGAGCCGGCGTCGGCGGAGCGGGTGCGGGCGCAGGCGCGCGGGCTGCGGGCCGGGCTGCGGCGGCTGTTCGAGAACCACCGCGAGCTCTTCTGGGCGGCGGGCGGCGGGCGGCTGGGGCGGGCCGCGCTGCTGGACAACGCCCGCTGGCTGGGCCGGCAGCCGCTCCTCGACTTCCTCGGCGGGGCCGGCGGCCGGCTCCGCATGGGCACGCTGCTGAGCCGGCAGAGCTGCCAGGCGCGGCTGCGCAGCCCCGAGGGCATGAGCCTGGCCGAGTTCCTCTACCCGGCGCTGCAGGCCTACGACTTCCTCCACCTCCACCTCCGCCACGGCTGCCGCGTCCAGCTGGGGGGCGCCGACCAGATGGGCAACATCATGTCCGGCTACGAGCTCGTCACCAAGTACGCCCGGGCCCGGCGGGGCGGAGGGCGGGCGCGGCGGGAGGGCCCTGCCCTCGGGCCCGGGGGGCCCGGCCCGGAGGCGGTGAGGGGTGGCGAGGCGCGGGGTGAGGGCGCCGGGAGTCCCAGCTCCCTGCGGCCTGGCGGTGGCAGCCCCTGAAGCACCGGGAGCAGAAGCCGCCCCTCGGAGGGCTGGCGTCAGGCACGACTGGGGGGCTCGAGGAGAAGAATTCATTGTCGCGACCGTGAGCCTGGCAGGGACGCACGTTTTGGCCGCGGTTTTAAGCCTTTTCCGTGAAACGTTGACGAATCTTCAAGAAAAGGGATGCGTTCTTGTTTTAGTGAATGTGTTTGCCCAAGAACCGAAATCAGATATCCTGAAACGTGGGGCAGCATCGAGACAAGTCTGGTGCTGGCAGACACATTCCAGCGTAATCACACCGAAGTAGAGGCAGTTGTGGTGTATCGGTCCAGGCGGTTGCATTTCTTCTCTTGGAAATAAAATGAAACCTGATGGTGGTGATGATGATGAGCTTTTGCTTATCCACCAAAGTTGGTGTGAGTCTTACAGAATTCGCAGAAGCATACAAGCAAGTCAGTGAGTACGTGGCAATGCTTCTACTTCGGTGCGTGCTTGACTACTACAAGACGCTGGAGAATCAGCACAGAAGAAAAGCCTTACAAGTGTCCCAGCCCCACAAGCAGCTTCAATTAGTGCTCAGAGCAGAAGACAAAACATACAGGACACTTGCATTTGCTAGTGCTGTTGCTCGCAAAACTGCTTACTTCAAGGATGTAACCTTCTTTGTACACACAAAAGAACTTAAATTTTTAAGTTCAAGGGTTTTTTTTTTCTTAAAGCGCTCTTCACAGAACAGTGTTCTGGGATCTTTTGTCCCACCCCCACCCCAGCTTATTTAACTGCTTTATATCAAGGATAGAATCTCAAAGAATGCTTAAGTTTTACTCAACTTTACCAAGATGTGATTTTTTTTTTTTAATTTTTTTTTAACATGTAGCAACTCTTCTCCTTCTCAGGATGACAGGAACAGATGTGTTTGGAATTACTGTACCTCTTATTACCAGTACCACTGGAGATAAACTGGGAAAGACTGCTGGCAATGCAGTTTGGCTAAACAGAGATAAGACTTCTCCATTTGAGCTGTATCAGTTTTTTGTCAGACAACAAGATAACATAGTTGAAAAGTAAGTAGTTTTCCTTTTCTTGCTTTTTGTCATTGTTTATAAAACCTGATCCTAACTGTTCTCTGTAACTGTTCTGTGTGGATATGTGCAACGCGAGCTCCTTGTAGAAGTATATGTTAATTATAACTGTACGTTCATTAAATAAACAGGCATGACTTGTTCCTCAGTATACAGGATAGTGGAACCTGTCTCCGTATGCTGGCATATGCATCGTAAAATTAGAATGTGGATGAACAAACAAGTAAAGCACAACACATTTTGTTCTGCCAGTGGGGTGACTTTATCTTATGAGGCTTGTTAGGTTCAGTACCGTAACATCATGGTATCGAGTGAAATCTCCCCTGCTGAGTAATAAGCAACTGCAGTTTAGTAGATGTCAATTACTACAAGCTTTTACCTAGGATGAGGTATCCAGAAACAGCACATTCTAATTGCAAGAAACTACTTAACTGGTTATAAACAAACACATAAAGTTTAGCTTGTAGAACTGCATCACATTAAAAACTGCATCTCCCTAAGCAAATTGAAATACTGCCTTCTTAGGAAAAAGCCAAGAAGTTCCTATTCATGATTGTATTAGCTGTCTAGATTAGCGGTCTCCAGATTTTTTTGATCATGTGCCCCATCAGTAAAACAAATTTTGAGCATGCACTCCCCAATACATATATATTTACTTATAGATTATATAAACGTACTACAGAAGTTCTAAAATTTTTTTCCTGCACCCCAGTGGATCATCTTGCATCCCTCCTGGGGTGCTGGCACCCCACTTTGGAGACCACTGCTCTAGATAAAAACACGCCTAGGAGACAGTGACGCTGCCCAACTACTACTTAAAGCTGTAGCACGTACAAAGACAAAATTCTGAATCATCATTTCTTAGGGTAGAGCAATTCCAAGGAGCAAAACCGGGTCTTGGATTCATTGTGCTATCTCTGAATCAACGCATAACTCATATTCTTACTGACCAGTGTAAAAATATTAAAATCTTATAATGAGAACATCAAAGCGTAGCAAAAATACAAGAAATACCATTTGACAGGTTGCCTTCATGGATGGCTAGCCTCCCTGCTGGTGTGCCGGTTACATGGCTGAAAATAAATAGCGGATAGCTTTATTCAGGGCATTACGTTAATTTTAATAAGTTGCTCTATGTTCTCTTTTAAATCTGCTTTTCTTTAACCTCCAATATTACTGTCCAATCTGAGTACTCGTAAACCTCAGACACGTACTTCCTCTTCACATTGTGACCTGTCTCATAACTAAACTTACTTCTCTCAAAGGTTTCTGCCCTGAGATTTCAAATTTAGGTTCTGCATCCACAACAGTTTTCAGTCTGATAAGAAGCCTATGTGGGTGCTTAACATTAAAACGTGTTACGTGTTCAGACTTTGTGACAGTAAAGGTACCTTTTTTAATACACTGCAAGTCCATTAAAATGGACTACACTCAGATACGGACCTTTAAATTCTTGATTATCCTGCATAATCTTCCTGTTGAGGTAGTCACTCATCAATACACAGCATAGTTCTGTCCCGTGATTACCACAGAATGGCAGTGGTATTTTGCATTAGCATGTTGTGCAACTATTAAGAATATAATATAAAACCTTGTTAATTGACACACAATTGCAATAAATCCTGTAAAGTAAACGTTTCAGGAGAAAACCAAGGTGTTGATCGCAATACAAGCTTTATAAAAGCATTTGACACTATCTTACGTCTGAAGACACTACCCTAAGTCGAACAGTAAATAAAAAGTGAGTTATCCTGGTAAGCTGGAGCATGTGGCCAAAAACAAAGAGTTCTTTGAAAGGACAAAATATCTGTAATACGGATTTCTTAAATTTATTAAGAATCATTTTAGTGTACTTAATGAAGTTTGAACGATAAAGGCAGGAAATCTGTAATGATGGCTATATAGACAAAATATTTTTTTCCTTGCTCATAGATACCTGAAACTCTTCACCTTCATTCCTCTTGAGGAGATTGACCACATCATGGAAATGCATGCGAAAGAACCTGAAAAATGGGGCCCTCAGAAGCGACTTGCTGCAGAAGTAACCAAGCTTGTTCACGGCAGAGAGGGGCTAGAATCTGCTAAGAGGTGAAGTTTCATTTGTTGAGCAGTTTTCTTTCAGATTTATTCAATGGTAGCTATCCATAGCTTTTCAGGGACTATTTTCATGTAGTTAGTTGTTGCTCAGCTGTTAAAAGAGAAAAACGTACTAATCCTGTAGACTTCAAAATACATTAACAATATAAAAAACCATTGCAGTGCAGTGGGTTACGATAACAAAAAAATTGGGGTGTACTTCAAGTCCTTCAGTTACTGTGGAGCCTCAGAAGAAGCTGGGGAGGGGAACCTGTTCAGTTGAGCAGTACTTTGTGTGAGGATGAGACTAGCACTGTCTTTTGAATGACCTTTGTTCTCACAGGTGTACTCAGGCCCTTTATTACAGCAGCGTGGAGGCATTGGAAGCTATGTCTGACCAAGAGTTACAGGAACTTTTTAGACAAGCTCCTTCAGCCGAATTGATGCTTGAACCTGGAATGAACGTTCTTGACTTGTGTCGCAAAGCAAATGCCATTCCAGATGGACCTAGTGGGTATGTTACCACCTGTGTTACTTGGTAATACCTCACGTAAACAGGTTGTAGTGGCGTGCTTTCAGGAGTTAAGCGATTAGGACAGTCAAATCAAGGAGACACAGGGTAGTGATCTACATGCGAGCATTAAAGAAGAGGGGAGCAGGTGGCCTCATTCCATTTCGAGGTAAAAGTGCAGGATAATGCAGTCTCATGTACCGTAGCTGTAAAATCTACACCTGATGATAGGCTGTTGCACCTAAGTTTCCCTGTACCTCTCAGAAAGAATGGGAGTGGTAGAGGCTCAGGTCAATTTCAGTCACTCTCCACCTGGACTGAAAGTAAAGTGCAAGAGAATTAAAACGTATCAAATTATGGATCCAACCAAAAAAACCTTAACTGAACTTTCAACACTTAACAGCAATAAATAGCTGCTGCTTGCAATTACCAGCTGTTGTTTTTGCTTTTTTTTTAAGGTATCAGAAAATTACAGATGGTGGAGTTTCAATAAATGGGATTCGAGTAACTAGTCCTGAGACTGTTCTTATCCTTGGACAGCATATTCTCAAGAACGGCGTATCATTGCTTAGGATTGGAAAGAAAAATTACTACATTATAAAATGGCTGCAGTTGTGACAACAGAACGTCTCCCAAAAACGACGTATCGTTTCAACTCTGTTGCTCAAAGAGCTACTTGAAGATGTTTTGACACTGTGCATTACTACGCAGCTCACAGACTGCCCAACACCAGAGTTTCATTCTCAAAATACACCAACGGAGTTCAGATAAAGGCAGCTCAGTTACACCACTGAAGAGACTTGTAGATACTCTGCCTTATTCAAAGCACCATTCGTAAGAGGATACGCACAAGAAGATGAAAAAAATTAATTTCAGAGTCCAAAGACGGAGATGCTCTTCCCCTCCTTTAACAACCTTCTGTGTTGTAGGAGGAGAACAGTGGCCAGGTCCTCCGCAGCATCATCCACAGCAAGATGAGCAAAAGCGTATGCGAAACCAGTACTGCGCCCAGAGGATGCATGCTGCTGGCCAGTGAGACTTCATCTTAACAGAGAAACCTGCGTAAGTGGGTAAGGAGAACCACCCGATGGTCAACATGTTTTTTTCTGAACAGGTCTGCTTTGATGGAAGCTGCAGAAGAGTCACAATAAATAAGTAGAATGATTCAGCCCGAATACGTAAGCTTCTTATTGGCTATGCATGGGGGCACGTTGCAAAAAAGCTTTCCAGCCTTAAAGGGGTAACGCAGAGCAAATGCACTTGTTGAAGCCTAAGAGACCACCGAGCTTTTCAAAGCTTAAATCGGCCTGACAAATCCCTTTTATGCCTCCTGTGTCCTTAGTGTGACTTGCAACGTGGGTGACACTCGTTCTGCTTCTTCAGTCCTGTGAATTACACAGATGCATCTCTGCTATCTCGAATCTTTGTCAAAGGTACATCCTGCCACTAGTTCTGTGGGCTCTACAGTAGGTTGCAAGACAGCGTAGTATGCAGGAAAATTTGAAGCATGTACAGGAAAGCTTTTCTTAACTTTAGAGGCCTAGGAGTTGTGGGTGAACAGCAGCACAAGGCTGTCCGGACCAGGACACATGTGAGGGAAGCTAGAGCACTTCTGCAATGGAAAAAGCCAGACCTTTCAGCTAGGGCAACATGCAAAAGCTGCACTTCTTCAGGAAAGAGCAGAAAGTGATCCTACTGCTGACGGCCCAGCCAGCGTTTGGGATCATCATAGCTTCCTCATTTTCTTGCAAAGACAGCATGACAGTGAGAAGGTTCTCGGAGAGTTGCTGGACCAGCAACCTCTCCATTTAAAGGTCGTATTGCTGTATTGCTCCAAAACACCACCCCCACCACCCCCCTTTTGTATTACTAGCCACTACAGCTGCTTCCACACCTGGCATCAAATCAGCATGGAGTACACCACCTTGCTGAAGTCCCTTCCCATGGTGGGGCTGGGGACTGGGTTGCTTGGGCAATACAGGTGCCACAGTACTTGCAGCCGGGTCACCTGAACAACAACAAAACCCACATGCGGTGACCAAGATTAGTTGTAGCACCAGCCCCTGTTTGAATTCCTTAGCACTGGTTACTTGACTGAGAATACAGTAATGCAGCTGGCTGGCTCAAACTTTTTTCCTGAGGGACCCTCCCTGCCCCAGTGCAAACACATAGGAAAGCCTCAGCCTGTCCCAGGAGGTGACTGATTGCTTTGGGCCTTGGCTGCAGTGCTGTTTTCAAGGTGCAGGGTAATCCTCGCTCTCGGGCCGCGCAGAATCGTCTCCTAGGCCGTGAAACTCCTAGACAATACACTTTTGCTGTCACAGCAGCCACAATGGGAGAGGCCTTGATCTGAGCCACCTGAATGTGGTAACTCATCACCACCTCTTGTGTGGTTAGAAGTCACGGCATTTCCCCTGGTTTAAAACCACCCAGCCTCTGAGAACAAGAGGGAAATGGTAAGAAATGTTAGCAAGTCTCCAGAATCCAGATATTCTGTACTTGGGTGGGGAGTTTCTGTTGGTTTTTTAGGTGGCTTGTCGTGGGTTGGGCTGGTTGGGTTTTTGTTTTTTAACTTGATGTGGATCAATCTGATGTGATCAACTTGATGTTGGCTGTATTTGCAGTGTCAATCAAGATTTCAGTAGGGACACGTTATAGTGGCTTGCTGCTTATACCTCCCAGGGTCTCCGGATTATTAAACTGCAATATGGTAGCACTTTCAGTAGCTCACCACATGGAGTTATTGGCATGAATTTCAGTTCCTAGATCCCACTTCTCTGCCTGATAATGAGATCTCTCTGTCCTCATCTCTGTTACACAGAAAAAAATAAAAAGTAGGTGAGTCATTCCTACCTTAAAAAAAAGCTCTCCCTGTCCTGTTAGCCCTCAGGACCAGTTTGTGTTGCTCGTTACTCTGCCTTGAGCTGCAGTAATGATCAGCGCTATCCTAGAGAAAGCGCGTGGAGGCAAAATCACAGCCTTGACCTGAAAAGGGTAGGAGGAGGGCAGGGAAAGTTGAGTTCATCCACTTGACATAGCCGCCTTGTTCCTGCAATGGCAGAAGCATTATAGCAACACAGAGCCACGCACCTGGGAACACAATATACCAGTACACACCCAGGTTACCCTCCAGAGAAACTCAACAGATCAGGTTTGACACTCACTTTCTGCTTGCGGGAAACAGGCTCCCAGGAGTAAAGCCATGTTTCATGTCCGATCTCTCGCCTGCCTTGTTCCCTTCATCTCCAAATGGTGCAGACAGATACACTTCCACCCACAAATTTCAGCATTTTTTTAAAACTATTAGTACCCACTTTGGTCAAGTATTAAAAGCATTTTATTTACTGTTACACGAACAAAATAAAAGAGGGAATGAAATCCTTTGCGTACAAGGTTTTAAGTAAGATCCATGAACGCCAAGAAACGTAGTCCGTGCTTCCCTTTTTGACCGGCTCCTAGCAAGCCAGACCCTTCCCTGACTCTTTCCAAAGAACGAGCTGGACACAACCGCTACTTTGCACGACTGGACAGGGTATCGCAACTGAGCGTTTGAACACTTAGGCCGAGAATGAAGGATGACCAAAAAACCAAGTAATCTTTCTTAGCCTCGTCTCGTTTCTCATATACCCCAAAACAGGTACGTTCAGGTAATCGGAGACATAGCTTCTTCCAATGGAAACAAGTCGTAACTAACATTAAAGATTTTAACATGGCTACAACTGCGTGATGTGGAAGCGCGAGAGGAAAAGTGATTATTTGGGCCAGATAGTGAAAAAAAAAAAGAAAAACCAAACACATTTGTAGAGCACCTAGGGACAGCAAAAACGGGAGGACTTGACTGTAACGTTATTGTGGCAGCCAGCAGTGAAGAGGTAAGGGGTGAAAGTGAAAGGGGTGCAGCGAGTAAACTAAAAGGGAGCTAGCGGAGCACGAAAGCACCTTCACCAGTTTAAACAGTGTCACTGGGCATAAAACCATACTCGGGTGGCCGACTGTTTTTCTCTGAAACTTTGAAGCATTCATCACCTAGCTCTCACCTCCAAGCACAGAGCTGAACTGGCAACAAGTTAAAAAGCAGAAGCACTTGAGATCTTCAGTATCTACAGAAGCACTAGCTAGCCATCGCTCTCATAGCCAAAGGATTTAACTGTGGAAAAAAAACCACTCAAGGTAATGCAATTCAAGGTACCAACAGGGGCACGACAGACTGGCAAGTTGCTTCCCCTGCTGTCTTCCATAAAGCAGGGACCCGAGTTTGCAATATCCAAGCTGGCATCCTTCAAAGCCAATCCTCCATAAAGCAGAGGATAAAGGCAAGTGTTACTAAGTTTTGTCATGGTTACTTGAGAGTACAGTCTGAAGCACACAGACACCCCCCTTACCCCTCTGTTCCACTAAGTGAAATTTGAAACCGACTACTAAAAAGCCCAAGGCATTTACTGACAAACTCTGTTCACATAGGGATGCTAGGTTTTATTTACAGGAGTACCACGCACAGGTCAGGTATTCACGTCAAACATGGACTAGTCTAAACTTAGCTACGGTGGTTATTCTCCCCCGTGATTGTGTCTTTCACTGGATAGCAAGTTATTTTAAGTTAGCTGAAATTTGTGCACTGATAACAAAAGCATTTCTAGTTTAAATGAAATAAGGTGAACTAGAAGACATTCGTAAACCATCAGTCTAATCTGGGAATTGCTCAGCTGCTACCTTCATGAGGCTTTGTTCCATGGTTTCCCCATAATTTCTTCTAATGGTGGCCGTAGCAATAGCATTTTAAGCATTGCAGTTGAATTCCAGACAACAGACTCTTTAAAAACCATTAGTAGCCACTAGCAGCCTGTCTACACCATTACTTGTGCAACCGTACAGGAGCTAACAACGTAGAATTGCATGAGGGCAAGTGCAAACATACATAAGGCTGTACAAATAGCGCTAGTTACACTCCTAACTTGTAAGAGCATGTAAGTCCTACCACCTGAACTACAAGCCAGTTCAAATCCTGATTTCTGGGATAATTAATCTGGTGTATTATCTGTTTATTTAATAACAGGATTCTTACAGCATGGACTTTTCAAGACTTGCATTAAGGATTACAAACCAAGTTCATTCCTTGGCACTCAAACATTACCAAATTGGAAAGTTCTGTGAAACTCACTTAGACAAAAGAAGTCGTAACATTTCAAAAAACAAATTAACACTGGAAATTTCACATGACATTACAGAGCCAGTTATCACTTGCAGGAATTTCTTAAACAAACGGAATTCACTTGCTTTATGCAGCATTTCCAAACTTCCAAACCAAAAAAGTCAGAATATGTCTTCACAAGAGACTTGACTCAGCTTGGGGAGCTAAAGCCGAGGTGGCAGTTCACAGCTCTACCTTGTTGAAAACATTCTTCTTAGATGTCAAAAGTAAAAGGGAGAGAGGCGTCAAGTGAATTCCAACCAGAAAAGTAACGATTTTGACAAAACTAGTAAAAGCTTTCACTGTTCACCACAACCCGTTGTTGGAAAAGCGGCTCGCACTTCAACGTCACTACAGTCCCATTCCTTAAATCCGAGAACTACCACCCCTGCATACAGCGCCGGAAGTTAAAATTGCTTCCTTTGCGTTCATTACATGTAATGCCTGCATCGTGACACTTCAGGCTGTTTAAGACTGCAGAATATTTCTGTGTTCTGCATGAATGACGGCAGATCACGCATAAAAGTATCCAAAAGTTGCGTCTGTCAGACTTGACTCCTTGTGCTTGTATCGGTGCCAAAGTGAAGATGACTGCCATGAGAAAAACAAGACCTTCTTGTAAACTGAGGTCTTAACAGTTTTTAAATTCTCAGTCTCTAGCAGCTTACAAAAAGAATTCCATTTCTGTTCATTGATGAAACGGGGAAGGAACTGAATGTGGTAAATAAAACCTTCGCTATATCGGCCCAATATCGTACAAGCAAGCCACGGGTGTCAACAGCAGTCTCCTATTTTTCATGCAAGTTGTGTTAAAGATATAAAATATGAGCAACATCATAGTAAACATTTTTACTTCATAGGAAAAAGAGAATCTGCTTGAAAAGTACATGCAAGTGTGCTGGCTGGAGTTTAAATAATTTTTTATTCATAAAAATTAAAATGTTTACTTTTTAAAGGCTAGTGTGATCAATATTTATCCATCTATGTGAATTATAATCAGAAGAAAATAACTCATCAACTTAATTTCCAACCTGAAATTCCCTAATTTTAGGATTGTCCTCAAAACCAAAACAAAACAAAGAAAAAAAGCTACTTACAGCACAGTAAAATCTCTTCGAAAGTAACTAATCTCTGCTATAAATATTGCAATACATCAGACTTTGTTTCATACTGTCATACATTCCAAAATTCAGAAGAAGTAGTGGGGATCCCCTTCTCCCTGGCCAACTTAATCTGTTTTTAAAACAAACACTTAGTATCCCATAACAGTTTTGAAATGCGTTTTTATTTTTCAGTTTTGCCAGAACAAATTTGCTATCGGATGGTCCAGGGGCTTGGTCCCAGCGGGGAGGAAGGGGAAGGTGTCCTTGTACCTGATTATAATCCCCTACATTTATACACAAGCTCCAGTGCACATGAATAACTTTGCACCCACTTTTTAGTAGGCCCTTACTGTTCGCAAGCTCCAGGCTAATTCTTCCTACATGATACTCCCTTAAATGAAGTTCAAGGTTTTCTCTGCAATTTTAACAGTTGGGGAAAAAAAATGGGGACACACATACATAGTAATACGGTAGACATCTCTACTGTGCTATAAAATTGATACCTCCATCTGTCATAGTGCATGCAATATATTGATGAAAGAAAATACTCGGTGCTCTCTTCTCTTCACAGTATTTAAACTTCTATTGTAAAAGCAGCTTAAAACTATGCCACAAGACTACACCGTCCATCTTAACCACAGGCAACCTGTTTAGCAAGTCAGGCACTGGAACTTGACTGTTTTTTTCCCCAAGTTCAAATGAGACTGTCACTGAGACAGTAGACTTGGTCTGCTTTAATTTGCACCAGAAAGCTGGTAAGGAAACATTTAGAGCCATTTATTATGTGGATTAAATACGACTTATTTTTGCAAAATACAGCATATATTTCTGTTTGCAAATCAAACCAACTGTCTTTACATGAGCAGATTTACACAGTTGCAGTACACAGATAAGAGTTCATAAATAAAAGTTCTACTCCGTATACCATGCCTAGCAATTTTCAAGTCAATGTAACCTCCGATGCATATAAATAGTGTGGCTGGTACCATCTTCACCAAAGATGTGTCTCACGAATCTCTGCAATGATCTGACTGGCTCGCTGCAGGGCCTGCATGCAGAAAGACAGAAAAGCCAAAGTTATTTTGTTTTTCTAAAGAGATTTCTCAAAGAGATAGCAGCAGCAGTCTAGGAAGTGTGATGTTAAAAATCAAATTAAAGCTAGTACTTTTCAGTATGAAATGAGTGGTAACGACCTACAACATTGATTAACAACTCTCAAGCCTTCCATCTGCAAAAGATTAGGCAGGTGGAAAATACTACAAAGCAAAAGGTCATGGTAAAACTTAGCATAGGTGTCATTAAATCATTTCTTTAGAGAGGTAAGAATTAAAAATTAATTGGAAACTGAACTTCCAGTTAGAAGCAAAAAGAGCTCATTGTCATTGTTTTGAGCAACTTCTACGTAATCAGTGTAGCCAGTAACACCTATGTTTGTCTTCACATTTTGTATTTATGAATACTCAAGAAGGGCAGACTTTTTCACTGCAGTTTTAATGCTTTAAACCTTCCTCAAAATAAAAGGTAAACTGTACCTATTTTATATCACTTTATATCACTCTGATACACCACATAGTTGAACAATGAAGAAATGAAGAGTTCTGTAACACAGACATGTCACAAACACTGTCATACAGATGTACACAGGGCTCATCGTGAGTCCCAACATTGCCACTGTTCACATTATGGAGTACTGTCTAGATACAGCAGCGCTTCACCAGTAGGCTCTGGGTGAAGCATACACATGAACAAGCACTTAAAACACTGTAAGCTTAATTGCCCAAAAGAGAACTGCTGAACACTATGAAGTAAAGTTAAATAAAAGCAAATTATTAAAACCAAATGTATAATTGAAAAGAACACCAGATCAGAGCTTCTACTTTACGCCCAAAATACAGTTTAAGTCGCCTCTTCCCAACTACTCAATCTACATAATAGTTTCTGATCACATATTGCTTTTCATTCCTCTAGCAGAGAGAAGTACTACACTGGCATACTCCTAAAAAGCAGCAAAGAAAAACGGAAGGCAAGTCTTCCAAAAATCTCACATTTATATGATTTCAATTTAATTAACTACTCCTGTGAACTCCCGATTTTTTTTAATACCTTTAGCATGTCAGCTGCCTCTTTTCTGCGCTGTGCCATGTCCTCAGATTCCGTCAGAAGGTCATCCAACAACAAGGATTTATACAGCTGGCCTACCAGCTCACTCTGAAGAGTGTCTTTCACGTGGTTCACCAGAAAATGCATCACTGCCTTTGGCACACTGCAAGCACAGAAAGATTGTTTCTTCAGAAAGGATTATTCAAAACCAGGTCTGTTCTAGATTGAAGAATGCACAGTGTGAGCAAGTGCCTACACATAACCTTGGCTCAAACTACCAGGAATTTACCACTACCATAAATAAAAACTCTCTCTCTCAAGTAAATGCAGTATCTTGTGCAATTTAAGAGCTGTTGAATTTCTTTCAAATAGAATAGCTGGATTGTAAAGAACACGAATATATATATAGCGTAAAAAATAAAATAAGAATAAATTACTTTGCTCACTAGAAACCAATCTGAGTCTCCACTGTGCTAGGCATGACAAAAAGCTAAAGTATTTCAACCCTAGAATCAATCTTAATGTGTGAATGAGAAAGGAAAGAGGCAAAGAAAAAATTCATATATCCAATCTTAGCAGATGAACTGAAAACAGGATCACTGTTCAAACACCAGGCCACATTATCTCTGATATCAGAGAGCATAATGTGAAGGTAATTTAAAACTGCAAATTGAGTTTAAGTGTGAAAAACATATTTGTCCGGAATGGAGGCAGGCAGCAACCAATGAGAATCAAGAACAATCCATCAGAAAGAGACTACAGAATCTGTAGGGCAACATTTTTCAGATCTATGTCAGGCTAAAACACCTGAAAGAAACCACTGTTTTAGCTCTGATTTCCATGCCACTAAGCTTCCTGAAAAGAATTCCAAGTATTGAATTTAGCTGAACCTGATTTTCTTTAGGACTTAGGATATGTGTAGCAGTACTCTTCTGAAAAAGTGGGGGAAAATATTTACATGAGTATTGACAAAATCAAATCATCATACTAACGCAGTACCAAAATCTGGGGATATAAACATAGGATCAAAAATTGAGTTAGCACACCTGAGGTTATTTCATCAGAGTGACAGTAACTGACAATAAGAATACTGATGGGCATTCCCAACTGAGAAATAAAAAATTTTATTTTAGACAGCCTTGTTGGTGTAATTCTTAGCAGCAGTATTTTGCAACTAGAGTGAACTGGGAGTTGACATATAATCAGTACTGACTCATTAAGTAGTGACCACATCACTCTTCTCATGTGCCCATAGCCCTAAATCAAGGCAGATAAAGAATCTTTGCTCATTCTCAGAGTGCTGCAATTCATAGAATCATAGAATATCAGGTTGGAAGGGACCTCAAGGATCATCTGGTCCAACGTTTCTAGGCAAGAATTTGCACAGTCTAGATGAGATGGCCCAGCACCATGTCCAGCTGAGTCTTAAACGTGTTCAGCGTAGTGGAGTCAATCACTTCCCTGGGGAGATTATTCCAATGATTGACTGTTCTCATTGTGAAAAATCCTCCTCTCGTGTCCAACTGGAATCTCCCTGGGAGTAACTTGTACCCATTATCCCTAGTCCTCACCGTGTGACTCCTTGTAAAAAGGGAGTCTCCATCTTCTTTGTAGCTACCCTCTAAGTACTGGTACATGGTGATAAGATCACTTCTAAGCCTCCTTTTCTCAAGGCTGAACAAGCCCAGTTCTCTCAGCCTGTCCTCATATGGCAGGCTTCCCAGACCCCTGATCATCTTAGTGGCCCTTCTCTGGTCCCCCTCCAGCCAGTCCACATCTTTTTTGTATAATGGTGACCAGAACTGTACACAGTATTCCAGATGTGGCCTGACAAGCGCTGACTAGAGAGGGATAATGACTTCTTTATCTCTGCTGGTGATGCCCTTGTTGATGCAACCCAGCATCCTATTGTCCCTCTTGGCCGCAGCAGCACACTGTTCACTCATATTGAGCTTTCTGTCCACTGGGACCGCCCAGGTCCCTTTCCACAGAGCTGCTCTCTAGCCAGGTGGATCCCAGTTTGAGCTGCACTCCTGGATTATCATAGAATCATAGAATGCTTTGGGATGGAAGGGACCTTTAAAGGTCACCTAGTCCATCCCCCCTGCAACTGGCAGGGACATCTAGAACTAGATCAGGTTGCTCAGATCCCCATCCAGCCTGTCCTTGAATGTTTCCAAGGATGGGGCATCTACCATCTCTCTGGGCAATCCGTTCCAGTGTTTCACCACCCTCATCATGAAAAATTTCTTCCTTATATCTAGTCTGAATCTACCCTCTTTTAGTTTAAAACCATTACCCCTTGTCCTATTGCTACTGGCCCTGCTAAAAAGTCTGTCCCCATCTTTCTTATAAGCTCCCTTTAAGTACTGAAAGGCCGCAATAAGGTCTCCCTGCAGTCTTCTCTTCTCCAGGCTGAACAACCCCAGCTCTTTCAGCCTTTCCTCATAAGAGAGGTGTTCCCTCCCTCTGATCATTTTTGTGGCCCTCCTCTGGACCCTCTCCAACAGGTCCATGTCCTTCTTGTACTGAGGGCTCCACAGCTGGACGCAATACTCCAGGTAGGGTCTCACCAGAGCAGAGGGGCAGAATCACCTCCCTCAACCTGCTGGCCACACTTCTTTTGATGCAGCCCAGGATACGGTTGGCGTTCTGGGCTGTGAGAGCACTTTGCTGGCTCATGTCCAGCTTTTCGTCTATCAGTACCCCCAAGTCCTTCTCAGCAGGGCTGCACTCAATCCCTTCATCCCCCCGCCTGTGTTGATACTGGGGATTGCCCCGACCCAAGTGCAGGACCTTGCACTTGTCCTTGTTGAACCTCATGAGGTTCACACAGGCCCACCTCTCCAGCCTGTCCAGGTCCCTCTGGATGGCATCCTATCCCTCAGGCATGTCAACTGCACCACTCAGCTTGGTGTCATCTTCAAACTTGCTGAGGGTGCACTCGATCCCACTGTCTATATCATCGATGAAGACACTGAACAGCACTGGCCCCAGTGCAGACCCCTGAGGGACACCACTCGTCACTGATCTCCATCTGGACATCGAGCCATTGACCACTACCCTCTGGATGCGACCATCCAGCCAATTCCTTATCCACCGAACAGTCTGCCCATCAAATCCATATCCTTCCAATTTAGAGAGGAGGATATTGTGGGAGACCATGTCAAAGGCCTTCCAGAAATCCAGATAGGTGACATCCGTGACATCCATTATGTTTTCCCAGGTGCAAGACCTTACACTTGTCCTTGTTAAACTTCGTAAGGTTCTTGTTAGCCCACTCTTCTAGCCTATCCAGATCTTCCTGCAGGGTGGCTCTCCCTTCCAGGGCGTCTACTTCCCTGCTCAGTTTGGTGTCACCTGCAAACTTCATCAGGCTACGCTTGATACCATTATCCAGATCACTTATGAAGATATTGAATAGCGTTGGGCCCAATATCGATCCCTGGGGGACCCCACTTGTGACAGGTTGCCAGTTAGAAAAAGAGCTATTTACCACCACCCTTTGGGTGCAGCCCGCCAGCCAATTCCTCACCCACCATACAGACCACTTGTCTAGGCCATAACGCATCAATTTCTCCAGGAGGCTGTGGGGGACCGTATTGAAAGCCTTGGAGAAGTCCAGGTAGACAACATCCACCGCTCACCCCATGTCAACCGAGCAGGTCACTTTATCATAGAAGGCCACCAGATTTGTCAGGCACGATCTGCCCTTAGTGAAGCCGTGTTGTCACTGCAGAATTAACTTGACAAGGACCATGCATGACTAGACAGACAGACCCAGGATCAACTGGGATCCATCAACACATCTGAGCTTTTAGAATCATGCTCCTAAGTTTGGCTGGGAATTTGCCCACTACATTCTGCTGCTTTATGGTTCTTTACTACCCAGTTGTGGGAAGACTTCTGGGAAATCATGATGAGACCATATAGAGCTATTAGTACTCAAGTAATTCAATTTACATTCTCCTTTCAAGCCAATACCTTGCAAGTTCTACCAAAAGAAGAGCTTAAGAAAGAAGCCTACCTACAGTATTTTGGAAGTCACCTGGCTAAGAGTGAAACCAACCCAAAACTCAGGTTCAAAGCTGTGTGGGTACAGATACCATTCAAACCATCCAAGTAAGAGCCTGAATTAGTTCTGCGAGTATGATATGGGATAGACATGAGTACCATCTTTGAGAGGTATTTTCTAAAAATGTTTCTGAATTAGGTAAGGATTTCCTAATACATCAAATTTATAATGCTTGAGATAGCATTTTATTTTTTCGTTATATACACATATTCACTGCAAAGAATGTGAAGGGTTTGTTTAGAGTACGCAAGGAGGTAACTCTACTAGTATTAACACTGCAGTAAAATTAAGGTAAACAAAGCAATTCCCTACCATGAAATACTAAAAATTATATTGAGGAGAATATTAGTTTACTGCTCTAATCCCTGGTTTCCAGATTCCCTTATTTCTCCCAAAATTTTCCATATATGTGGGAATATATATATATATATATAAAAATATATATAAAAAGTTAGGTCTTTCCACAAAGACTTAAGCAAAGCAAAGTTTTACATCATTCTTCATTACAAAAAAAAAAAAGTGTATGACAATTTTTAAGCAAAACTTTAAAGGCACTTTCCATAGTTGCATACAGCAGAAATATCACTTTTATGCTATTTCCATCCTTATAGCTAAATACTAGAAAACTTAGCCACAGTAGTTCCTATTCAGCCTTCCCATTTGAAATAACAGGATGGCAAAGCTAAGTTCTGTCAGGGGTACACAGCACCTAGAGTTCATTCCAGTTATTTGCTGCAAATCATCAATCTGAATTGCAGTATCCTCCAGAAAAGCAGCCATGTCCTAACTAATTAAACCTTTCACTCAATATAATACAGAACTCAAACCATTAAAGAAAAGAAGTGCTTCTTCAGGCTTCTTAATTCTGTAAAGGGTCAAGTTTTACTGCTGCTGCCCCTTCTAAAAAAAAGAAAATCATATTTTCTCTCTGCTTACAAACATAAGAACACGATAAAACAACAAGATTATATACATTACTCTTGTAATTTTGTTTTAAGTTTTGCTTTACCTGTCCTGAATGTTCTTCCTGACAATAAGGAAGTAAGATTTAATAAGTCGTTCAATCACTTCACAATCTCGCTGCTCACGGGCAGAAAGTTTGCGTGCAACAGGTACAGGCTATGTAAAAAAAAAAAAAAAGCCTCTGTTTACCAATTCTGATCATTTGCATAAGTAAATAAAACTCAAACTGTGGAGTCTAAAATAAACTATTGCTCTTTTAGTCCAATGGTTTGATAGATGTAGACTGTCTTGCAATAAACCTCTAATTCTTCAGAAGTAAAATTAGAGACATGTCAAAATCCAGATCTATGAAACACAGGTCAGAGTGCACCACTACTAAATTTTTTTTTTAAAAGCTCACTAAAGGAACTAAGCTCTCTAAACACTTAAAGAATCTCCATCTATTTTTAACTTAAGTGGCTTTTGTCTTCAATGATTCTTTTCCTCTAATATAAAATGCCAACTTCAGCAAAAAAGAGCAGGAATTGGAGTTGAGACATGAGCTGAGATTTGTTTCTGTACAAAGAGCCATCTAGACAAGGAGTTCACTTGCACAAGAATTTGTGAAAGGAAGCCAGTTATCCCAAATCATACGCTGAAACTGGAGGGGGGGGGAAGATGAAGGACTGGGCAAACAGGAAAGCAGAAGAGACTGGCTAGAGCTCTCTGTCCCCATAATAGTAACTTTTTACAAAGATATCATATATTAATAGCAAAGTTACAAGATATGGAATTTAGATGTTTTCTTTCCTGAGCCTGAATTACAAAGAGGAGGTGTTTGTCTTTCATGACTCACCACATCTAATAGGTTTACAGCATGTCCTTTTTGAGGACTAGCAGGTAGGGCTGCAGCTGGCTTGGATTTTTCCTCTGCCGATACCTCTTCTGCTTTTGAGGGTTTCAGCAATCCTCTCCAGTTGCCTGTTCCAGGCTCCTGAGACACATCTCCCGCTCCAGGAGCGGCCTGCACAAACAGCACAATGAAGAAACATTGGAGAGTTAGAACTTGGGCACTGCAAAACAGTGTCTAATCAAATTTACTATAAGTAAGCTGTAAGACTCTCTAAAAATGAGATTTTCATAAGTATATTCCCTTCATTCTATTCTTCACATTCCTCACCTTTGTTCTTCCTTTGCTGCTCACAGCTGACACAAAGTACCAGTAAAATGAAAGCTTTTAAAACTCACATTCTTCCTAATAATGGTATGAAAATGCCTGACACAGAGAGGCTCCCCAGCTTTTTAAGAGTCTACAAATCACTTCTGAAATATAGAATGGTCTTCCTAAATCATTCGGCTTTTACCACTTTTACCATACATCCTTGGAGCAATACAACCTATACTATCAGGATCATTCTGAAAGTACGTTTTGAAGATCACCACAGCTCTTGGAAGACTTGAATTTAAATTCTTTGGTATTTTATTTAACTATAAACTGAAGTTTCTTATAACAACAGTGAAAAAATATGCACATTTATGTTTCCAGGTACCACAGCTATGAACGTATTTGTGCTGCCAGACCTCAATTTACAGAAGGCTTTTTTTGTACCAAATCAAAACAAAACAAAGATCTCCATCCTCTGGAAGTGAAGATCGGAGTTTCTAGGAAGTTCCAGACAAAGAATGACTTGCTGATCTCCTGAGAAAAGGACATAACACCCAACTCTTCAACGTTAGGAATCACTGGACAAGAGAAGTATTAGTAGATGGTATCTACCACGTGTTAAATTAGTATTTAAAAAAAAGGACAATTTATTTTGATGTGGAACAGTGGTAATCTTTATTTTGTACCTTTCTGTAAGCCTAGTATCTGTTCTATTTACTACTGTGCTTTAAAATCTATTGCTGTTTGAAAAACATTCAAGGCTCTGAACTACCACTACTTATGTCTTGTCTCAGATAGAGGAGGAAATAAGCTAAATTTATCTATTGTGTTTACAATTAAAACACCACAGACTGATCTTGAGTCTGAAAAAAGAGGGAGAAACGAAGCATAGCAAATAGAATACCAACAGCTGCATGCTAGGAGGAAACCCAGCTAAACTGTGCACATCAGAAATTTTATTAAAATTGCACAACTGTTCAGAGGTGCTGTAAAAAAATGCACTATAAGAATTCAAACCAACTTCTGCTAATAAAAGAGAACCATTGATGAGGAAAGCCCCATCACATTATTTCTGATTGCAAGACAGCTATTCAAAATGGCAAAAATCCCTATGCCACTCTCATTCAGTATTACTGTGGAGCCTGCTCTCTATCTCCAAAGTAGTGTCAGAAACAAAGCTACATTCTTTCACGAGAAGGAGTGTTGAGTATGTACCACGTAACAAAGGACAGTTTTTGTGGGAAACACAAATTAAACCAAATTTGGCAGCTTCCTGCAACTTCGTAAGTCACAACAGTATCCTGACAGTAGCTCTTGACTTCTTTTTAATGTTTGCAGCATATCAGAACCTCTAAAACTTTGACAAAAATAATAGTTAAAGTTCTACTACTGACTAGATTTTGACTTTAACTACTTTGTACAGGAACGAAATGGCAGCTTTGCACTAGAAGCTGAATGTGCATATGCAATGAAGCAGAAAGCCTGAGTCCCCTTGGTACTCCTAACACACAAACTTGTGACTACCCATCTTTTCTGACTCCAAGTGAAAGCAATTAGCAGAAGTCCTTACAGTAAAGAGCTGTTATTCTAACATGAGAGACAGCACACCCAAGTGTAAAAACCACTGCAGAACACATTTCACGAATATAAGTAAACCAGCGATTGAATGATTATGTGAAACAACAAAAAGGAGGTTCAGTTTGAACAAAGCCTATAAAGATTCCCTGCAGGAAGCAGGAAACTCACATTTTTAGCTTATCTTCTGTCTTCCTCCTTTAACTGTCAACACATTAAAAACATGCAGTTTAACAACCATGCTGAACACTTCTGATTACAATACCGTTGCACCAAACAATCTATTGACTACAGTTTGAGGCAAATTATGCTGCATACTCGCACCACGATATATTGCAACCAAGAGTTCAAACAGAAAGCAGTGACTTTGCCACCTAATGGCACATCTTTACCTGCCACTGCACATACTAAAATCAGTAATGCCAAGTAGTCTATACTCTGTAGGGCATACTGTGTCAGTGACAGAGCACTAAATACAAACTGCTTTCCGTCCCATCTGCGGTGCACAACAACAGAAATGTGCATGCAGTGCTTATAGGAAAAATCAAGACAGACCTTGCCATCAGCCTCAGCAGAAGCAGCAGTAACAGTCTCCTGGGAAGCAGGTGTCAATGCACCTGGAGCTTTAGTAGACTAAGGAAGGTAAAAAATGCAGGGAGGGGGGGAAAAAAAAAATTTCAACTGAAGACCACCGAATCTACCTAGCAATTTTCATACACTTTTACCTACTAGCATCTTTAAAACTCCAGAAAAGAAAATATTTTGAATTTGCAAGCAAAACAGTAATATAAGCAGAAAAAAGGAAAAAAAAAAGGCATCTCTGAGACAGTTAAGAGACTTTTGCCTTATCTGACCTTCAATTTCATTTCGGCTCCTACACTGATGATATAAATATGAAGTCAATAAAAAGAAGGATCAAAGAGCACTGTAAAGTAATCTCTAAATAGCTGCCTTAAATTCCCAGTTCATCCATCAGCTGGCTTCTTCTGATTAAAGGCAGTAATATTAGATCCATTCTGGGACTTTGTCTCACTTTTTAAGTTAACAAACTTAATGAACCTATTTCTATCAGCTGTAGTAACTCCTGTTGCAACCTGTGAGGAGCTTAAACTATATTCTTTACATTTGGGTTCTAAATACTTAATATTAAATACCTAACTGTCTAAATTTCCAGCTGATTGTCAGACCATTCATTTCTACAGCCAGGCAATGTTTTCCATAGCACTTGGTTCTTCCAACCATGTACTTATTTGTCATTGAACTAATCCCATAACCTGGTAAAACTAAGCAAGCTCAGAGACAGAATACATGACTGGATTATGATGATCAACTGAAAACATCACCTCCACCATCTTCTCCCAAAGAAAGCAAGACTGCAATAAATTGAGTTTTAAAAGTGACTAAAAAAACCCAAACAAACCAAAACCCACCAACCACCAAGTCACTATGTTGGCAC
Source organism: Nipponia nippon (assembly GCF_047370975.1). Lineage (NCBI taxonomy): Eukaryota > Metazoa > Chordata > Aves > Pelecaniformes > Threskiornithidae > Nipponia > Nipponia nippon. The sequence continues at coordinate 66,520,768 of NW_028262347.1, forward strand.
ACTGAATGTTTAAAATCACTTGTTTATCTTTTGAAATCAGCATCTCAGCCATAAATTTAAGCATGCAAGTTCTGACTCCATCTTTAACATCTGCAGGCACTTTTAAGCCTTACCTCGGATGACGTTCAAGTGGTAAGTGTAATATTAATGTAAATTTATAGGCAAGTCTTCAAAAATCCCAGATTTAAAACCTGCCAAAAACTGCATCTTTGGAAGAAGAAAATAACATTCCACTTCTATCTTATGAAATTGAAAGAAAAAATCAATACCTGGAAGCTCCCAAGACTGTTACTAGGGCAGCATATCAAAGATTCCAATACTTAGATTGGATCAAAGGAGATTGCATTAAACTTTAAAATGTATAAATAAATAAAAATCAACATTTACTTACCTTGTCTCGTGGCACAGCAGAAGGCAATTCCCGGGCTAACCTGTTACGCCTTTGTTCCTTTAAAAACAATCCAGCAAGACCTCAATTACGTATTACTCTGTATCAACACATATGCAAGATTCATATTTTATAGATGACTTACATTTTAGAGACAAACACTAGTAATTTCATTTCATCCAGCGTCATACAGTCATACTATGATCCTATGAAAATCTCAATTATTTGGATAAAACTAAACTGATTACCTGGTCAGAAGTAAATTCTCAATATAAAAACTTTTGCAAAATACTCCATCATCAAAACTAGAGCCTTTAAAAAACAAGATCAAAGCTATGCAGTTTGGCTCAGCATAGATACCCTACAGCCCTCATTAAGCCTTAAATCTTCAAAGTAATCTAAAAGGATTTGATTCTGTGGCCAGCAGGGTTAACTATGATTAGCCCAAAAGGAAGAAGGAGGTGGCAGAATTCACTTTATAGCAAAAGAGAATTTGAAGCATTCGGGACAAACAAAGATCTGGTTTTTCTTGAAATTAAGAATTGATTGTCCACTGAATAAGGATAAGATGTTTTACGTGCTTTGTTTCTTCAAAAATTTCAATGTCCTGTTCAGGAAAATGTTGGGAAAGAACTAGTTTAAGTAAGACATGATAATACAATAATCTCATACATTCAACTTCACTAAGTCCTCATTTTTGTACTCACGGCGGTTTGCACACACATTGTTTCTGAACTAGATTCAAGAGCAGTCTACCAAGGCAAATTCAATTGCATACCCAGTCAATACAAAATTTATGTATAGAAGAAAGTAAAAGGTTAGAACTAAAGAGCAGAAATGACAACATAAGCATTTTAAAAAAAGAACACTACTATGAAAGAATGTGTTGGGTAAGCAGGGGAACACAAGAATATTAGTGAGCTCTTAGCCAGATGGATGAAGTACTGCAACAAAATCAGACTGCAAGAAAGAATTGAGCAGATCAGTTGTAGAACATCTGCTTCTATAGGATGATGAGAGCAACAAGTATTATCAATCAAAGCTAGGCTTGAAAAACAGAGAGACTACTGAAATTGTACAAGGCTTATGGGAGATTGATGGAGAAAATTGTCTTAGGGAGACTGAAGCGTGGTAACACAGAGATTCAAGAACAATGCCGAAAGGAAGCAGAAATTAGAACCTGAATAGAGGAAACAATACTTGTATTATCCTTTCACGAATGAGAGGAACCTTATAGCTATTGATACACTGTCAGAGACAAAATGCAGTTAATTCAACATTAAAGAGTATTTCACAACTACCTATTTGAAGTTTCTCTTGCAAAAATTTCATTTAATAGCAAATACTCAGTTAGGTGCCCATCTTATTTTCCAGACAGAACTACAGGCAGAATTGTTTTCAGTGAAATATCAACCACTGTTCCTGAATGTAATGTGCAATATAAATCTAACAAATCAACAGATCACAAGAGTATACATCATATTTGTAATATATCACATTTTTATACTTCAAAAATGTAGAACCATGCTTCAACAAAAGAAATTGAAGCATTGGTTCTTTTACCAATTATTTAGGCTTTCAGTTAAAAGGAGTCAAAAGACTTTTTAAGAGAATGTATTTTCTTACCTCTATGTTGTTATTCATTAAACCACAGGCATCAGCAAAGTCTGGGTGTTTGGTATTGATATAAGCTAACTCAATGGCCACTAGATTATGAACCTGCAATGCAATGCCATTCAGAGTTCAAAAATTCAGTGAGTAAATCTAATGCTAGTGAAGAGCAACGACCTACAACGCTAGACAGCGTAGTCTAACTGTCCATAGCAAAAGACTGTTCTTACTGCCCCAAAGACATTAAAGTCCTGATCCAGAAGGCAAGAAGGGAATTGATTCATTCATTGCAACGCATTCAGACCTTGAGCCATTTTGGATGTTACATCAGTTTAACTTGTTAGCTTCATCAAGCTAACCCCTCTCCAACAATAAACAAACAAAACTCAGCAATTTAATGACTGTAAGCTATATAGGAATGAAGTGAGCTATATAGTCAACCTTCAGTCACAAGCCACATACAACATTTGAACCAGTGAGAGATGGCTAGCTATGGGGAATAGTAAGCATACAGAATAATTTTTGCTTTTCACATCAAACATACACAGAGTCAATAACTGAAACACTTTGTTTCCTCCCCAATAAGCAGGCCAAAGCAGACTTTTATATTAAAACATATTTACTCAAAGCTAGAAGTTGAATTTTTAGTTCTCACTAGCTGAAGCGCATTACAGGCAAAATGAACATTTTGTGGTGATTTTACCTATGAAACACACAGAATAAGGACTATAATTTAATTTTCATCATTGCATCCCAAACTCTACAGAAAATGCACGGCTTCTGTTACAAGGGAGGGAAATATACCTATATCAGAAAGACTAGGAAATGTTAAATCCAAATTTTAGTAAAATTCTCCTTGGGAAATTGAAACATATGTGACAATAAGCTGAAGAGGGTTCCCCCTACTCCTTTGTTTTTTAGGTATCTATCTATCTTCTAATATAGAAGTTTCAAACTGTGTAGATATTAAATACCTAGCTGTTTAACAAATATAAGTTAAGATTCCTTTAATAATTTGGGTTACGTTCCTGACATTACAGAGCAAATAGAAGCATCAAGAAGGACTCCAGAAAACACATACTTTTTCCAGCAAAATTATAGTAGATGGAAAATTACCATTTCATTTGTGACAGGAAGTCTTCTACGCAGAAGACAGGTTACTACTTCAACTATGGCATCGTGCAATTTAGGAAACCTCAATAATTCCTAAAAACAAAACCAAAATTTACTGAAGAGACTTCCAGAATTTTTTAGGGAAGTGGGGGGAAAAAAAGCCCAATAATTACAAAGATCATTCTAAACTATGCATTTTTACCTGTGTACTGTAATTACTACAATGCTGGATAATCCTCTGCATTTCTTCATGAACCAGCTCCACACAGCGCAAGCTAGGTTCTTCTAAACGTTTGATTTGCCTTTTTACCAGCAATTCAAATGAAACTTCAGGAACAAACAAGGCAGGACGGGGACCCTAGTTCAAAAGGAGAGAAAAAGCTGCTAAATTGTGTATTAAAAACAATACACATTTCTAAGAAGCAGTAGCTGATGAAGCCCAGAATAAATCAGGTCACAGTGCTCGCACCCAAAAGAACAGGTCTTATGAGTAAAATATGTCACAAAAATATTTAAATACAAAAGCTATAAAATATAAAGTTATCACCTTTAAAGACAAACTCTGTGTTAAATAATGATTAACCGGCATCCTTATAGAATCTTGAAGATTTCTACCTACTAATGTCACTGTAGGCTTACAACTATGAACAAACATTTTCACATTTGTGGATCCAAGTTTAAATCAAATTTATTATAAAGGCAAAGACATTCTCTTCCTAACTTCAGAGAGAAAAGTTACCATTATTTATTTGGCAGTCCTGGGCATACACTTCTTACTGCAAGGTAGGTGGGTTTTCTGTTAAGTATAATCATAATACAGTGTCACTGATTTACAGTGTTTGGGATAATTTCATTTATGATCATACAGACAAATGCTTAGCTGTACATAAAACATTTTTTACCTGAAATTTCCTTTCTTTTGTTTTTTGGTGTTTTTTTTTTTTTTTAAATTAAATAAGCTTTAGAAACACAAAGATGTGATATGTCACATAAAAAAAAGACCTCTCTCCTGTTACTAAATGCTGGTTTACATTTTAAATTTACAGAAGGATAAGAGCATGCACACAGATCACTGCTGCAGAGTACCTAATGCGCTCCAAATTTGAGTAATTATTGTCCATGCAGAAAGCTGACTGTCTGCTCACTTCCAACAGAACACAGTACAAAAGCAGACTTATGTGTTTGACATCCAAAGTCAAGCTCTAAGGAGTGAACATTCTATATACTGCAAAATTTAAAAGTTAACTTACTCCATTAATTCTTAGCAATACCAGTTCTCATATTCACAAGAAACCAAATCTGTCATGTAAACACTGAACCATTGAAGAGTTGTGTCCCTTATATAGAATTAGAATATCTGAATGTGTCCTAGCCCATACATCTCAGACTGAGTCTTCATAACTAACAGAAGTGCTTAATGCAAAATAAACGCAGAGGCAGTCTTCCATGACCATTTCTGTAATACCTAATGGCTTCAGCATAGGGTTGCCAAAGCTGGGCCCAAGCTTTATTTCAGCCTGTAAGTAACAGTCATGAGATGTAAGCATTCACCTTAAACTCATTCCACATAGGATAATGGCTGCAAATTTGGATATTGTAATTTTTCCACTTAAAATACCAAAAAGCAGGATTCAGCCTCTTCATATTAACTCATTCAGCTGAGATCATTAATTCACAGGACTGAAGGAGCACAAATTTGTTGAAACCTTATCTTCGAATCCAATATATAGCAACAACACTTAGAAATACACAAGAACACTCACAGTAGCATTTCTAATGGCAGTCAGAATATCAATTGTGTTAAGGCCACCAAGTGGGTCAACAGATTCTAAAGTTCTTCCAAAGGTCTCATGAAAAATGTAACAGATTCTGGCTCCACCGCATCTGAAAGAATAAAGTAACAACTGAAATAGCAAACAAGAAAAGAGCTCTCACTGCAAACATTTTTTACAGTTACTTGGATTCAAACATTTTTGAGTATGTTACGCTCTAGTGTAGTACCACTGCCAGTGAAAGCCAGCAAGAGCCACTGGGTCAATCTAACTGCTCAGTCAATACTCTAGAAAACCATTTGGTACTTACAGCTCTGAAGTCTCTATGTATTTTGCTGTTCCTTCAATAGTGTTACAATATTCCGTGGCAAATTTGGTAATAAGCTGCAATAAAGTGGCACTTTTGTCCTCAACAGGTTCCCCATAGCTATTTAGTAGAGACTGGTACTGAGCAGCTAAAACATTGATTCTGGTTTTCAGTTCTGGCAAGCAATCCCTGATATGATGCATCAGTAGTCTAAAAATAGAAAACAGTCCCTCATTAGAAGGGAGGAAAAGTTTCAGCTTTATCATTTCCATCAAAACAGAGAAGAAACAGAAAATAATCACCAAAGGAAAACATTTACTTAGGAAAATTACAGTAAATTCAGAAACTGAATTTGGAACCAAACAGAGTTTTCCTTAATGTATCACTGTACAGCACCAAAAGGGAAAGGAAAGGTAAAAATAAATATTTATAACACACCAATTTATATCTTAAAGTATCTTTAAAAGCACACATTTATTTTATTTAATTTTACATAATATGTAATACCTGTTCAGTGTTCTAGCAAGATACTTGGTTCCATTTCGATTGGCTAGGGAAGGATACTTCTTTTGAAGAAAACCATACTCATCACGAATGGAATCAGCTACACTCTTCTTATTGTTAATATCCAACTGACTCCTGAAGTTAAAAGGCAGAGTTACACACTAGTTATTAGATGCAAAGTAAAAATAATTTACACTTCTGCTTTTCTGGACAGGACATCTAACAGCTGGATTTTGCTTTACATACATAACTCATCTTCCTTAGACAATAAAGGGTTTTATTTGTTGTTCCATGCAGCATAGTCAACAAATCAGTATGGGTAGCAGCTGTACACAGACTAAGCAACACTTTTATCAAAACTGCATGAGATTTGACCTAGCTAGTGAAAAAAATAAAGTGAATAGTACTATAGCCATATGCAGTTAGCACTAATACATACAAGATCTGTACTGGATCAGTGCTAATGTGAACAGCTGACCAGAAGCATCCCTCAAGCTAAAAACAACAGTGGAAAGAAGTTGATGCTACAGTTCTTTTAGAAGTGTCCCTGCTCCTTTCTAAATTAGCAGTTGGTTGAGTGGAAGAAGAACAGACAGGCTTTTGAAAAGTGAGCAACAAGCTTCTTGCTCGCTTATTCAGAAGTTTATTTCAACATCAGGTCACCTTATTCTTAAAACTAAATTCATCGTTAAAAAGCCAAAAGCATTACTTCATATTACACAGTTTTAAAAACAGCATGAATGTGCCCAGACAGACCTGTTCACTACTCCAATGATGCCAAGTTTGACTGGAATCACTCTTCCCATGAGCACATCCATAGCATCAGTGCCAGCATCCATGAGATCCAGCTTTGTGATAACAGCAAGGGTTCTTCGACCTACCAAAAGGAAAACTCACTCATAGGGATGCTTTGCCTTGATCAGGGTAGCTAAAACTCATCATTCAAAAAGTTCCTCAGACAGCTGCATGAAGTTTAATATTGCAAACCAGCAAAGACTAGCACAAGAACATGTGGTATTAGTCTATCTACCTGGAGCACTTAACAGGAGTATAAAAGTATTTGGCAGGTACTGCTCCCCATACAGATCTGGTTAAAGAAAAAGGTTTAGGAAGCATGCAGTTTGAAATTAGAGTAATTACTGATTACAGCAAACATTTTTGCATGCTACATGAGGTTAGAGGTGTTACTAAGCACTTGTGAAGAAGATTAAGTAAGGCAGGCAGGGGACTCGCAAGTGTGAGCAGACTGAACGTATTTCTAGCATACAGGTAGGACCAGACGTAATGGCAATCTGTTTGGAACTATATTTGAAACACCACTACCCACTGGAGAAGTTGCTAAAGGAGGCAACAGGCCCACTTTCAGCATAGTGCATCAAATACATAGCGGAAAGCCCCAAGAGACTGAATAACCTGAAATCCATCCACTGAAGAAGCTTTAGGGGATTTGATTTTGCAAATGAAACATATTTTATTAAATATGTGACTGAATGTTTTCCAAATTAAAACTAAGCTTCAGATTGGACACTGTGGAGGAAAAAGGACCTAAATTCATTAAATAGGTAAATACTGCACATCTAAACAGATAGGCTAACATGCACAGGATTTGTCTGGGACCTTAATATTTCCCGGGCTCTTGGGTCTGAAAAAAATGAGGCAAGAACTGTTTCCTTAAAATATAACACACTTTTTTAAAATCTAAAAATAAACCAGTACCCTCAGCGAAATCAGTAGGTTCTTGGGTCCTGAAACTTTGAGATGAATGCAAGTCAGAGAGTCTACCTACTTTAGTACTTCAAGTTCTCATTACATACCATGAACCTGCAACATGAGCTGCCACTCCAGACCTTTAAGGTTTAGAATTTTGGGAAGTGATCCAAAAGTCACAGCTGATCATTTTTATAGGGGTAAATTAAAAGAAAAGGGTCTGCTGCCTTGAACCAGGGCAATTTGACTGAGAAGACTGCCAGAAGAGGTTCTCCCTCAAGGTTACATAGCTGTGGAACTTGTAAAGGCTTAGGCAGACAGGCCAAAGCAGACTTGCAGTTTGAACACAATCAAGAAATGTTACACTTCACGGGAAGAAAAATTTGAGGGTACAGCATACCAACACTAAATTTTAGCCTAATTTCAGTATACCAATTTTCCAGGTATACTCTTACATATTCTTTCAAACCACACAGTGCCATTTATTAGTGAATGGTACCAACAGCACTTTCCAAAAAACAAGAAGCAGGCACCCAATAGCTCCAGATCTGTTTCAAAGTCATTAGGTGAATATAAAATTATAATCCTCTTTTTAGATTAAATCAAATCAGTCAGTTCTGTCACATAAATGCAGGACACCAAAATGGATCCTGACAATATATACTCATTTTATTCTTACTAACAGCTAGAGAGTCAATTACTAGCTGCAGGATGGCGTATTTCCTCTACCAAAAGAAACAACATTGGACAACAAAGCGTGAAGTCATCCTAACAGACCACTGTAAACTACTAAAAATCTCAAAACCCCCAACATTCTGTAATGCCATTTTGCTGCTCTGGAAACAGAAGTGGCTCCTATGACTACTGAAATAGTCATCTGGCCTATTTGTAAGACAAAAATCTATTAGATATTAATTCATCACAGCATTCTCTGAGTTGCAGAGACTGCAGCAGGAAGTCTTTAGGCAAATATAATAATTCTATTTTCTAGGAAATGCAGTGACATTTGTTTTTCTTACTACTTTTTGCCCAAACGACTTCAGTTTTATTTCAGGATTTAATTTAAAAAAGAAGTTGAGTTACAGGATCCAGTTTTTCTTGCTGCTTACCATCTGGATCCACCTCCCGTGCAATTTTAAGTGCTTCTGAAGTGGCCATGTCTGTGTTAGCAGCTGTGACTGCCAGAATAATTGAATTTGGGTTGCTGATGAATTGAAGAATTAGCTCTCTTATTTGAAGTTCAATATCCTTAGGCTGATCACCAACAGGCACCTAGAGAAAAAACAACATAGAACTGTTCAAAATTGTATATTTAAGCCTGTGTGAGACCGCTCATTGAAAGTTCATACCCAATACAATGGTTCAAGATAAAGTTTTCCAGCCCTTTCCTTCCCCCTTCACAAACAGGAAAGAAAAGAAAGATCTTGAAAGGTATAAAAATCAAAAACACTCCTATAGGAATAAGAATCAATTCAAATTATTTGATACTGCTGTCAAGAAGACTTGGTATCCAAGAACCACCTGCACAACTAGCAGAGTGGGCTGTGTAGGTGTGCATAGGCAGGGAAAGAAGTCATCTTGTCATCTTCGTGCCACAGAAAATTATTCGGTACAAAACCTGAACAAACAGGACCTGAATGTTTCTTCTAGTGTATCCTCACTTTATACAACTTCTTAGGCAAAATATGCATAGCAACTTCTGGAGAAGCAATGCGGAAAACATTTTGAAACTTGTCAACTAGCCATCTATCTGCAGGTACAACTTTGAAACTTTGACTACCTCTTCTATTAAAAAGAACATGCAGCCAGCACAATGCTTCCAGTCCCTCAGTTCTGTATAGAAAGAGGAAGAGCTTAAGCAAATCTACGTCATACAACACCGAAGAGCACCAGAAACCCAAATCTTATCATGGGTTACCCAGAGGATGGTGACATCTTAAATGTATATAACCAACTACTTAACCTGAGGAAAGCTGTTTATCTAACAATACAGGATAATGCCAAAGAGTGAACATACACTGTTCACAGCGAGTCAGAAGAGAAGCATTCTGCATCTTACCTTTGTCATTCCAGGTAAATCCACAAGAGTCAGATTTACAACATTAGACGAAAAAATCTTAAGATGAATAGGTTCAGGACTGATCCCCTAGAAATATATTAGTAACAAAAATTAATCACTGTACTGGATTATTTAAATGCACCCTCTAGAAAGCCAAAAGCTGTAGTTTCATACTAGAAAAACTTTCTTCCATCATACACCTTACAACTACATGGTACAGAAAAAAAGCCAGCCACATCTGTTAACCAATTCCTTTGTCTTTGGAAGCAGCCCTATTTTGCCCCTCAATATAATGCATAAAAGCTTTTATATTTCAGTGATTATATAGATATGCAAGAATAGACTATTTTATAATTATACATAAAGCCATGTATGTGGAAAAATGGAAGCAGGTTTAACTTGAAGTTTATTTTTTGCACTACTATTACGGAAGCTTTGAAGTAAAGCAACAGCAATTCGTTGCATTTTCTTTTAGCTGAAGTCATTTATCTCACGAACGCAGTGAAAAAAATCTCAAGATAGCAAGCAGCATTACTGTGTTTTTAATTAGAATAGCTCCATGCTTTTCACTTTGAGCTACCAAAACTGTTTAAGAAAGGTTTAAGCAGCAAGAGAATCTATAGCAGGACAAAGATGGACAGTGCGACATTTACCTTATTATTTCCAGAAATCCTCTCTGTTTCATTTTCTATTTCCTGACGAATTTCATCAAAGTCTGTATAGATCTGAAGTACGAAAGAAAAAAAAAAATGTTTAAAAATCAAAGACAGCATCTACTTACCTAATTGCAAAATAATGCTCTCTTCTCCCAAGAGACAGTGAAAAACCCTGTAACTAAGTATACAGAAGGTGAGAAAAAATAAGAATAACTATTAGCCCTTAAGCTAATGCTAACAGCAACCACCAGTGCTAAAAATTACAGAAATTGGAATCTTGGTATTTATCTGTTGATTAATACTGCGAGATGGCAATTATTAGCACTTATACCCCACCGATGTCAGACAAGGTAAAAAACAGTGTTCACCAAACACTTAATTCCATTTCTAATCTAGTTGCCATCCTTTGATAAACAACATGTAGCCTGAACCTGTTCTCATCTCGAAGAAGACAAAGAACAAGGAGACAGTTTTATTACAAAATTTTTCCACTCTTGTCAAAACTATTCTCCTTCCAACAATCCAAAATAAGTTAGCACAGAGCTACCCTTGCACAGGTTCCCTCCGCATTCCTCTCTAGATTTTCTTCAATTTCTAGCGCTGCCTAAAAGGTCAGGAAATCAGTTTAAAGTAATAAACAAATTCATCTGCCAACAAAAACATTACTTTCTGCAAGCAAAGAATTAAGCTTTGACTTGCTTATTGAAGTTGTAGGTCATCTCAGTTTCTGCTTCTCCCCCCAGTGCACATTAGGCTCTTCCTTCCTTTTTATAGCTTTCTAATAAATCTCTGAAGTAGCCAATTCCTCAGTGGACTGAAACGACTTGTGATTATATACTTCCTTATCTTTGCAATGTCTATTCTAATTTCGCCAATGCACAAAAAAGAAAAATCAACAAGATCACACAAAAAATGATTAAGATAAATATCTCAGCAGAATCAATGACCCACACAACAGACAACCATTGATAAACTTTCTGTCTTGAGTTCAAAAGAATGTTTTCAGAAGTTTTCTACTCATAAAAAGCAAACCAGAAAATCCTCAATACTCTGGCATGTAGTATAGCAGGTAGAATAACCTTTTGGTGAAAGTCAAGGGAAGAGATATAGAATTAAGTATATATATGATAGTGTATTTATGACACTGCTACTCCATCAGAGTAAACATACCTTATTTTTGGTGTGAAGAAATTTACCCCACTCTTCAGCATCTATCTCTGAAAACAAAGAATTGATACATGAGGAATAAGAAGCAGGTGTTTCAATGACATTTTTCCAAGAGCCTGTTTGTTGAAAACTACAATGTGATTTTTTTTTCAAGCAGCAAGAGAAAAATTAGTCCGCTTTCTACTGTTAGATATTAAATAGTTCACTACAAATACATTTACGATTCTGCTTATTTAAACACTGCATCTCATTACCCTCTTTAATTTGTCTCTCTTACACAAAGTCCACCTTCTTAATTGTGGCTGAGCCAATCAGCTATTCTACCGTTTTTCAGAAATGGTCTAGGCCATTAAATATCAGCTTGCAACAGAAAACAAACGAATTATTAGCAATAGCTTAAAAAACCTGAAAAAAATACCAGCTTTTAGCATCTTTTCTTTTACCATGCAAGTGAGATCAAATTGCAGCTGAAAGAAAAAGTTAGAAAAACCTGTAGAACCAAAACAAAGCAAACAGAAAATACATAAGAAGTCTGCATAACAGTGGAGTCTTAGAAGATGTCTCTTCCCAAATCTGTCAAGGACCAAACATCTTAACTCTTGTCAGTCACCACGCATGTCCAGAATTACTTGGGGGCTATTCAAAAGCAGTCCCAGAAACAGCAAAGGAGGTTTTGTCAATTCCTGCTTCGTAGCGCAGGCAGCAGTTTGAGTCACGCTGCGAGATACTCATACTTCCACAACTAGGTTTTCAAAGTATTAGTGATAAGCTCCATTTCAAATTTTCAGTTTGTGGTCATTTCCCCTCTGCTCCCTGATACAGCAATCTGCTCTAGAAGAGTAGTCTAAAAGAAATCTGGCCATTTGGCAAACACACTGCTTACCTACAATCAAGTCATCTTTCAAAACATTTTTTCTGCTCAAGTTGAAGTTCAAGATACTGATCAGTAGATATTTTTTTAAAGGATTTGGGAATTAGAAGTGCAGGAAATTCTATGAAGCAGCAATGGCACAGAAGAAAAGCAAAAAATCACCTCATTCTAAGGCAACAAGGTCAGAAAACTAAAAATCAACCAGATCACAAGACTCAGCAAAATAATCAACCGACACAGTAGCCAAAGTGTAAAAGTAAAAGTGTAATCAACAATAAAGTGGCATGAAATGTATGTGGTTTAGTGTATATAAGCATGCACTTTATGCATAGGGAGAAAAAGCAAGTGGATAAAGGCAACCTTTAGAAAGGTGTCTTGGATTTTTCCAGGTAGCAGGGTCTGCAGTTAAAGAGAAACAGTATTGAATGATGTTTAAAATTTTTAATCATATTTAATATAGCATTTTATTAACTTTCAGTACCAGATTGTATTACAAAGATCACAAATGCATGCAGACAGATGTGCACGCTATTCTACTATTGATGAGAATGCGTAACATATTAACAATATGCACAGAAATAAGATCTTAACTAAACACTGATAAATGATGCATATTAATCAGATATTCTATACGACAAAGTTTACTTGATGATGACTTTATTACTGCTGTTCATCTAATTCCAACAGCTCACAATATTTTTATCTGAGCACAGAAAACAGCACCATTAGGTTCCGCAAAGCTGAACTTCTTTGGCAAAATGTGTTTCTCATCATTTACTCATGGCAAGAATGAGAAAGAGTAAGGAAACAATTTAATGTCACTGGAAGTAATATTACTGTATGGGAAAGAAATCTGAGGTTTTGCATCAATCTTTCTAATGTTCAATTAAGAAACTAATTACAGCAGTTCTGAGACAGACTTTAGAAGAGACAATATTAGCTATCACCCTCCTCAACTTTTAATTTTCCCAAAATATTTATGGAAATCCCATTACAAAAAAACCTTTTTATGGAAGGGTTGATGAGTTTACCACTCTATATTTTTATGTGATGCCAGTACAGCACCATGGAAGTGCACGAATCAAAACAAACTGGTGAAGACATTTTTGGCACATGCCTGTTTGGCACAAAACGCAAGTAGCACAACAACAATCAATTCATCAGTTTGGAAAGCCTAGTACATCTGGGGAGTTATTTTAATGTCTTGCTCAGGTGGGTAAGTCAAAGGTTTATCATCAATGGAAACATGCTGATTTAGATGGGTTGGATCCATTAAGGAAAAAAATTTAAAAAACAAACTACCTTTATCCTTACTGTTCTGCAGGCACATGAGCTATGAAAAAGCCATTGTTAGGAGGCAGCTTTTGTTTGTCTTGATTGGTAAATAGGCAAAATTACATACCAGTCTCCAAAATAAGTGCAAAATGAAAGGGCTCATTAATTCCAGGTTATTAAACAGGTTTAGTTTATTTACAGTTCAGAGGAAATAAAGAAAAATGTACATAGAGGAAGAAACTACAGTATCTTCAAGACTGTATTGCTCATCCCCTTAAAAACTGAATCTAAGAAAATAAAGACAGGCATAAAGCCAGGAAGAAAATGATACAGCAAGATACTGCCACCATTACATTTGAAAGATATGGACCAAGCACTCTCCTGTTATGTCCCTCCTAGGGAGATGATGTCCTCCTAGGACACACTGGTTTAGTCTTAAATTATTGGGTCTGTGGTGGCATAGGCATTTGCAGCCAGGTACTAGGCTTAGTTCTATGTATAAAGAAATGTTTTGTTTTAGTATAATCTATTAACTTTTTAAAATACATATAGAAAAAAATGCATTCCAGTCAGAGGCATTGCATTTTAACTTGTTAACATCTACGGATCAAAGGAGACTGAAATTTTTTAAGCTTTCACAAGCCACAAGTGTTCTTTGCTATATATAACACAAGAGAAGATTGAAGCCATGATAAATGGCTTAGTCTTAACCTCGGCCTTGGTGCACATCAAAAAGTAATAAGAAAAAAAAAAATAAAGAAATGCAGTCTTCTGAGGTGTACAGAAAATTTCATCTGGTCCAAGTATAAGCTTTTACAAGTTTCATTTTATACAGCAGGGAAACTCTTGCCCCACTCTTTTGAGGAAGTCTGTACTGACACCCCTTTAATATTTGAGAAAAAGTTCCCAATAGCTCTAATTTAATGCAAAGCAGTTTTTAGGAAAGGAGGAAGGATTTGCATTACTCAAATGCAAGGATGCTCAAGGCAAGGAGAAAATAGTTTAATTAGCCTACATTCAACAATCCAATGTTCTGGTTTACATGTAGAACATTTTTTTTATCACTAGTTTCACTGGTAAATCAGTTTTCCCCTGGTTATGTTATTTTCTGGAAGCTTTTCAGGCAAAATTTTCAAGTGAATTAATCACCTGATTACATTCAAGATTCAATGCTAGATAAAAGTGTGCAGAATTTTATAATGACTGAAATGTCATTTAAGTACTATAGATTATAAGAAATTATTAAAACAGCAGCTATTAAGAACAAACAGATCCTGCCTTTCAAAAAAACATCCCCTGAATAAAGCAACAGTCTGTTTGCTTTTCTGGCTTTTCGTATCTTGCAGTGAGACCTGAAAACTTGAATTAACATACTGGAAAACTAGACATGATTATGTATTTTTCTCAGGACTGCCCTCCACCAAATCGTTATTTGTTATCTCCTGTACTGCAATGCTCCTTTGAGAAGCTCAAATACAGTACAGTGCTAACTGACTTCAGTTATTCATGTGTCTCTTCTCCCTTCCTAAATCAGTAGAAATGTTCTTCATACACAATGGGAGCACAAAGAAGCTGTTCAGAGTCATAAAAGGCTACCACCATAGAGGATTTCTTTCTTGCAGCATGGCAATGAGAACTTCCTAAATACTAAAAAGGACAAAAATCGGCAAAGCATGAAGAATCTTACCTGTTTTCCTAGCTTTCCAGTTCCCATACCTTCACAGCTCTTGGACCTAGCAGACTACCATGTAAACACTCCTCCCCCCACCACCATCACCTCATCCTTTCCTAGCTCTTGTTCTCTAAATAAAAAAAAAAAAGAAAATCCAACTTGGGGGAAAAAAACATGTGCACATCTTCCAACCCCTTCTGTATGTTGTACCATTTTTTTCATCCTTGACGCTAACTAGATGGCAAGCTGTTTTTCGCAAAAGCTCATTTTCGCTTGTGTTTCTACAAAGCTAAGTACAATGAAGCAGTCCACACTGTTTGGGAGCTAGGGGTAAGAAATTCCTATTTGAAGCAGAGAGCAAAAAGCTGACAAAACAGTGTTGACTTAGCAAGCAATTGATCTGTATTAATTATTCCTGTGTTCCATATCAATTCTATCTGTTCAGAATTTGAATAATGTTCAGCTTCCTATCATGGGCAAAAAAAGGAACCTATAAACATTTACTAATTGACCATTCATATGTTTCCTCCTGTTTTCCGTGTCCTAACAAATGGATAAGTTACCAGAATAGGTCTTAGCTAGAAGACCAATTTAATAATTCATGAGACCAGGCCCAGTTCTCTCATGAAAACTGCTTCTCTTGCAATTTGGTAAGAGAACACCAGAGTGTGGTATCACCACATCAAACACATCATATGTGCTGAATCACTAGAGGCTAACAATAAACAGCAAAAGCATAACGAGAACACTTCCTTCACACCAAACCACACACATCTCTGTAGAATATATGTATCAGCTTGAAATGTCATGTTATGAAAACACAGCATTTCTTCATATTTAATGGAAAATTCATCTCTCTGCTATTTTCTGACTATCTTGATTTAGTGCAGTGACCACCGTCCAAGGGTATCACATAGCTCATTGGTGACTTTGAAGAACAGCAGAGATGATCTTTTATGTTGCATGTTACAAAATCAGAAGTTAGTTCAAATGTCTGGCTGAAATTCTTTCTCAACAATCTTTCCCAATGTGCTCCCAAGAGCCAAATAAAAAAATAATAAAAAAAACCCAAACAAACACCAAACCAACCTAAACCAAAAAACCCCCAAACCAACCAAACAAAAACCCTAAATTGATAAGAAATTATACTCTTTGACAGCTCACAAGCATCACAAGTTGTCAAAATTAAGCTATTGGAGAGACACAATTTTTTCGTTCATAGTCACAAAGACAAGGCAGTTGTCCGTGCTTAAACAAATACCACAGGAATCCAAAGTGCTTTGTGTTAAAATCAGGGAAGCTTTCTGGATGCAAACACTCAGAGGGAAAACGTAAGCTTCTAAGAACCACAGACTAGTACTATTCTTAAATGGATGTATTTATATGTAATACTAGCACATATCTAGAGCAAGCATTAGGATGGATAAAGGTGACAAATCACAACACAGAAAACACAAAATAAAGAGGCAGTTGCATAAAAGTATCTATGCACACAGAGAGTTCATTATCAGCACATTCAGAGAGTAGCATGCCTAGACTGATATTCTCTTGTCTCATATTCAATTTGTAAAGAAGAAACCCCTCATCTACAGAAAATCCTTTTCTGCAAGACTATGGATAGAATTCCCTCTAGGAAATCCCAAACACATATTCAACCCTACCTCAACATCCACCTCATAACAAACAAAAATATGACCTGTAATAGTATAGTGGCTTATTACAATGTCAGACAGCATAGCCAGGATAAGAGGTTGCCATCTTTTTTCTTTCCAAGCTACTTGATCCCATCTTCTCAGAAGACACAATCTGTACATACGCTAGACCAGATCAGTGACAAAACCATTTAGACTGCAATTTGCCTTAATTTTGGAGGGAGAAGAGAAGCATTTCAAATGCAACTGGTAATTCATAAAGGTTTGTCTGTTCTTACCAAACAAGCCCACATCTGTCTCAAAGGAACATCAAGAAGAAATTGTAACATGTACATCTTACATATTGATTTTTTTCCCCCAAAGATCTAAATGGGCCTTGTAAATATTAATTTAGCCCAACATCCTTATGCAATAACATCATTATCCATTTTAAGGCTCTGCCTTGACTCAGAACACTATAATTACAAAACCATCTTTTATACCTGTAAAGTTGCAGAGCAGAACAAAATCATAGAATCAAAGAATGTTTTGGGTTGGAAAGGACCGTAAGGATCATCTAGTTCAAACCCGCCTGCCATGAGCAGAGACACCTTCTACTAGGCTGGGTTGCTCAAAGCCCCATCCAACCTGGCCTTGAACACTTCCAGGGATGGGGCATCCACAGCTTCTCAGGGCAACCTGTTCCAGTGTCTCACCACCCTCATGGTGAAGAATTTCTTCCTTATGTCCAATCTAAATCTACTCTCTTTCAGTTTAAAGCCATTACCCCTTGTCCTATCACTACATGCCATTGTAAAAAGTCCCTTTCCAGCTTGCTTGTAGGCCCCCTTCAGGTACTGGAAGGCTGCAATAAGGTCTCCCCAGAGCCTTCTCTTCTCGAGGCTGAAAAACCCCAGCTGTCTCAGCCTGTCTTCATAGGAGAGGTGCTCCAGCCCTCTGATCATCTTTGTGGCCCTCCTCTGGACTTGCTCCAACAGGTCCATGTCCTCCTTATGTTGCAGGCCCCAGAGCTGAACGCAGTACTCCAGGTGGAGTCCGATATTTCTCAAATCATATTTTATCCTACAACTCAGAATCAAAACATTCTGAAAAGGACTAGAAACTATACACTGCACAATGCAAGTAATATAAAACCACATTTAAAGAGATCAAATGTGCCATTTCTAATAGGTTGCCCAGAGACTCTCTGAATTCTCCACCCTTGGAGGTTTTCAAGACGCAACTGGATAAAGCCCTGAGCAACCTGGTCTTCAGTTCAGAGTTGGCCCTTTTTTGAGGAGGAGGTTGGACTAGAGACCTAGAGATCATTTCCAACCTGAATTGTCCTACAATCTCTCACAATCCAGCACACTCTGGATTGCACACTAGAAGTTCTTAATTGTTATGAACCCGAATTGTGTTCTCTGCTTGCGGCAATAATGGACATTAAGAGCTTAAACC
Organism: Nipponia nippon; assembly: GCF_047370975.1. Lineage (NCBI taxonomy): Eukaryota > Metazoa > Chordata > Aves > Pelecaniformes > Threskiornithidae > Nipponia > Nipponia nippon. The sequence continues at coordinate 66,538,962 of NW_028262347.1, forward strand.
TTTTAAACTGCACAATATTAGTAACTGTTCTTCAGAAACCAAAGGCTATAAATATTACATGAAAATAAATACTGTAAAGAACTTCTGATGCCTTGACTTACTATTGCTAGAAACAAATTTAAAAAAAAAATTTGAACACAATGAGAATTAATAATTACAGCCCCAAGTTTATCATGCCATCAAAGCCCTGTGTACTTTTTACTGTCTACATCAAAAAGCTAAGATTTATCTTATGATCAGAAGGTGGATGTGCCCCTGCTGCTCTTTCATAAGATCAAGAGCACTAGTTAGTACAGAATGAGCGTTTAAACTCCCAAGGGACAACTGAGGTTACTTTCTTGATCTGCTGAAGGATAATATAGAAACACTACAGAAGACACAAGCTTCAAACTAGACAGCTTCAGAACGTTTAAAGTGTTCTTCCTGATGTGCTTGGAATCTTTCAGTGCAGCCCAGTAAGGCAGCATCTCTAACCTACAGAACGTGTCCATTAAATTCTGTTTGCATCTACTACAAGTTTGTTTTCATTTCTCCTTTTTCCATTCTATTCAGAACTTAACTATTTCCTAACCTCCTTCTAAAAAGTCACATACTCATCCTCTCAAGGAAAAACCTTATTTATACAGCAAAGGGGGGGCGGGGAAGACAAACACACAAGAAAATCATGTTATCTACACTCTAGACAATCATTATCATAACTGAAACGCTTTCTTTGGCCTGCTTTTCTCAAAAGTGTTTCCTAAGAACAAACAGGAAAGCTTAAAACATTAAAGATATTTTGAATATCCAAAAAGATTTTTACTTCGTGACATTTTTAAATGGACAGAACAGATGTGACAACAGCTATGTTTTCTTCCAAGTAAATTTTAAAAAGCACACTCAAGTTTTAAGATTACAGCTGATTTTTCAGTCAAACGAACAAGAAAGATTAAAAGTCTCTTTCCTACTAGGCAAAACACACTCTTGGATCACACTTACCATTTTCATCTCCAGCTGTTTTCCGACCATCCTCTGCAGAAACATGCACCAGCTGCAGAATAAGGGGTCTCCGGGTGACAACTCCAGTACCTCGTGGGAGCAGATCCCTCCCCACAAGACTTTCCAACACAGAACTCTTTCCACTGCTCTGAAAATTGGAATACAGCTACATGATTTTCTTAAACATCAAAATACTGTAATATTTTACTTTTAGCTTGCTTTCATCACTCCTGCAAACACTGCTCTATTCTGTTCTCTGCTAAACAGTGCCCAAAGGAGCACCTGATAGACTCACTGCATCTAACACAGTGGTATGACACTGCATAGGCACTGAAGGACACAAGTCTGCTATAAACCAATAACTGTCTAAACCTGCTTGGGATACTTAAAAGCCATGGGACACTTAAAAGCCATGTAGACAGATGTATTTTCTATCGCTTAAGGCTAAATTAAACACGTAACAGGTTCCAGAAAAATTAATATCCTATTTAACATTTTCCACCCCAAATATTAATCTCTGCAGAAAAATTTTTTGAAAAGAAAAAATTGTTTTTCTGTACAACGCTCAGAAGGAAATTCTATGTATTCTACTATGAAATCTTCTAACATCTTGCAGTAACAATTCACTCTCTAGATTAAGGAATTTAACCTTCTGTTAACAAGAGCATTACACAAAAAGATATTACCTGTGTACACTTGAATACATTAAGGTATTACAATCTTATATTCCTTTCAGTTTGGTTTGTTTGGGTTTTTTTGTATAATGTATTACATCAGCTTCATAAGTGCAGATATTGTTTTATACTCTAAGTATACAAACAAACATTGTTTTATACTGTCTCTCCCACTCTCTCTCTGTGTATATATAAGCATTTACAACTGAATTGACTGCAAACATCTGTCTACGTAATAACAAACTGTAAGAAGTTGTGAAATACTTAATACTTAAATTACAAATTCGCTTTGAGAGTCTCCATTGAAAATGTTCTCCTGTAGCACTTTTGTATAAAATGCAGAATTGGGCTACATGGTCCAATAAGCAGCTGTGAACACATGGGTTTTAAGAGTGATTCAAAACTACTGCCATGTTAAAACTAACAATAAACAATAGACCCAGATATGTCAACATAATACTTTGAAAGTCTGACCAATAAGATTTTGTCTCTTTAATAGAACTGTATTAAACTCTTGCAGTTTTCTGCAGCTGGAAAGTTAACATGGACATGCCATGAGAAAACCTCCTCTGACAATCATTGCCATCAGCTAGGAAATGTTCCTATATTAATGGCACTACCAAACAATTCTCTGGGGGGAAAAAAACCAAACACACAAAAAACAAACAAACAAACAAAATAAAAAAAAACAACAAAAAAAACCCCAAACAGATGCTTTTGACAGCTAGACTGTGCACTACTGCTGTACAACCTCAATTCAGCTTACCAGTTCTGAAAGAACAGATTCAAGACTTCTAGTAAATCATGAGTACATAACCTAGCATAACATGAAATAACAGCAGTGTTGAGTATCTTTTAAACATCATACATTTAGTGACATCTTAGGTAACTTTTCTAAAAACTGAAAAAATAGATCAGCAGAGATCAAGCAACACAGTGCTATCAGACAGCACATTTCTACTAGGGCAATAAGACAAGACAGGAACATATTACATGAGAGCATTAGAACCTATTAAAATAGGACTTGTACACAGAAGCATGAAATAAACAGTAAAATACAAGGGTAAACCCCTGGAAATCTCGAACAATGACGACAAATGAAAGCCTTCTTTTCTTCCAACACTTTATAACTATGCTTTACGCCACAGAAAAATGCTGTTTTATCAACAGTGTCATTTGTCTCAATAAGTGGATAACAAACCAATGCAGACTGTATATATTTTTCAAAGCAAATCTAAGTCAAATTTGACAGCAGTGAGGTCAATTGTCTCAAAAGAGGAGGGATAAGGACAGGGTCACAGGAAAGAGAAATGCAGCTTTATTAAGATTTTTTGCTTCAAGAGACTCCCCTAGAAAGTAATTAATAATTTCCTTCAACTGACCTTCTCCAATCAACTTTGGGCACCTTCCATGCAAGGAGCTGATGACAAGATATTGGGCACTGAAATCTTACCAAAGAGTAACTGAAGAACAATCTGACCAAAGCACAAACTCTAGAACCCTCCCTATGAGAGCTCCCGTTGTAGCATACTTCTGAAGAATTACTGATATTACAGAATGTGAAAAAAACATGAATTTTAGAGTGACAAACAACAAACCACTTCTTAAACTTCATAATTTGAAACAAGTGGAATGCCTGCTCAAAAAGATGAGACATGATAAAGGTTCATCAGCTGCACTGGGAAAAAAAACCAAAACCACCAGAGTTTCATTTATTAAAAATATTTTTAACATCTCTTGAGCAAGATTTCTTACACATGGGTGGAATGATCACTCAGTCTCAAAGACCTGGAGGTGAAACTTAGATGAAGTGGCTTCTCCTGAACATGTAATCCAAGTAGAGAAGGGATAGCAATAACTAGCTGAAGTCCTTACCAAGAACCTCATCAAGACAGGAAGCCAAAATCCAGAGGACAAGTTGCTGCACACTACTGCTCACTGTTTGGTCTTTCCAAAAGAGCAGTATTGCAGGAAGCTGAGACTACTACATACGGAACTAAAACACCGTGTCTTACACCACTCCCACAGTTATCTTTGGATGCAGAAGGAACGACCTGGATCCTTTGCAAATGTAAAGTCATACATTAGATGAGACGCTACAGTACTACACACATCAGGAAATTTGTTTCAAATTGCATTATGTTTCCTTTTTCCTTATTAAAGCAATCTGTTCTTGGAACATAATACGGTATCTAATGACGCACTCCTTAATCCGGGCTCCATACCCCTCCATTACCAAGAACTGTCTGGGAACACGGTAAAGAAAGCAGTAAACACAAAGCTCATCTTTTTATGCCAGCGGGGGAAAGTGAGGGATACGGGGTCTGTTCAGAATACAAATTCAGCTCAGCCAGTCCTCCATACAACCGATGTAGACAGAGACTAATACTGATGACCAAAGATACCACAGAATTTTTAGGAATAAGTCTGCAGCAGCATCACGCTTGTTTTGTCATCTCATTGTAATGCTCATCATGATTTTAAGCACAGACTGAAATGCATAAATTCATTTCATGACCTGTCCAGAAAAGCATTAACAAATTCTAACCTTTTGTGGCAGATCAGTCAGGTTTTCCTCTGGACCCATACCCGATCCTAATTTGAAATATCTATAAGCTGTGATATCTAGAGGAACTTTATATAGATTGCTCAGGAAAAAAAAAGCAAGTAAAGGAGCACCTTGCTGTCTGTTGCTTCTTTAACCATTGTGTCAGACTTCCATTGCTGAGTGTTTAACACTCTGCTCTGTTAACCATAATAAGTCTCACAGATAAGCACTTGAGTTTGATGGGTGGTAAAACCATTTTTCCTAGAAGTACTAAGATAAGAAGAGATGACACACCTAGGGACTTCAATATTTTATTTCAATACATACTGACAGTATATATGATGTAAATCTTCTCAGCTTTCTCACTGCCTCCTTAACAGTTATATTTTCATCATTGTCAACACCATCTTCAGGTTAATCTAAAACAATCAAGGATAAAGGGCACAATAACAGAGAAACAGTTGTGCACTTACTCTCACAAATTAAAAAGCCGAAATCTGTAAGAACTGTGATCCACTTGAAAAAGCTGGCATCTCTACTGTTTAGCAGTCCTAATGATCTTGCTTTGGCCTCCCTATCCTTCATTTCTTCTTTACTCGTCCCTCCATATTTCAACTGTGTGCACTTCTTAAGTATCAAAAGGCATTTGCTCCCATCCATTACGCTAATTCTTATGAGGAAATTTGGTTTGCAACCTCCTGTATTACTAACCACATTTTCAGGAATTCAGAGGCAGCAGACAGCAGTGCATGATTTTATAATTGTCCAGCTTCATTAACAGCAAGAGATGTTGCTTACAAAAACATTTCAGGGTTGTTGACAAGCCAAATGGAAGAGACTCTGTACTGAAAATTTTGAAGTAACACTATGAACAACTGTTCACATTCATCCCAAATATTTACTTCACTGGCTTTCTTATTCTTTTCTAAGTCCTCATTAGCATTCCTAATTTTAGAAGACTTGTGCCCTATACCCAAGAGCATGCAAAGATGCCCTCTCCATATCCAAAAGAGAACCCTGATCCAATCCTTTTCCACTATTGATAGTTACCCTCCACTTTGAGCCCTGTCTATAGGTACAAAGGCCTAGAAGACCCTTCTGGTGAAGTCCAAGGCAAAGAACGCACCAAGTGCCTCTGCCTCGGTGAGCAAGCAAGCCCATACTTCCCTCATTTCTCTTTTTTCTTCTTAAACTGCTGATGCAGTGCTGGAAGTTCTTCTTGTTGCTTTTGATGTCCCTTACCAGTTTCAACTCTAGTGGAACGTTGGCTTTCTTAATAGCATCTCTGCATATGCAGGCAGTATTTTTATATCCTTGAGCAAGCTTGTCCTCACTTCTACATGCTGCATGAGTCTTCTGCGTTGACTCTCAAGTCATGAGCTCCCTCCACACTGCTCTCCTTACATGTCTACTCATTTTCCTGCGGATTTGTATGGACTACTGTTTCATGCTCCAATGAGGTTGTCCTTACAGGCATGCCAAGCCTCTCAAATTTCACGGTCCTGCGACTCACTGGATCCCACCAATTAGCTCAGTAACTAAGCCAGAATCTGCTCTTTTTCTTAGGAAGTCCATGCAGCAAGAAGGCAATAAAAACAGAGACTCACCTGGAGTCTCACTGATGCACAAGAACCATGAGATTTTTTAGTCATTTGCTCAGATTGTCGATTGTTGCATATTTCAAGTATTATTAAAATGATAATGGACTTGTATCAGCTGCAACAAATTTCAAGTCATCTTACAAGAATCTGCTGCCTTCCTTCTGTCTGTCTTTAGACTTCATAATCGCTTTGTGGAGCCAATGTAAAATAAATCATCTGTGGGAAAAAAGCCTTTATAAGAACATGTCCAATAAACTACCGGGGAACTTCCAACAAGAAAATTGATTGAAAGGGGTGTGAACTTTGTGCATTGCTTTTGATAGGACAAACTGGTAAATTCTTTATTATCTGTTCAAATAGGAAAAAACTGCAAAGAACTCCTGCAACACAACACAGATTTACTGCAGGACAGCACAAGAAAACAAAAAGGCAGCGATGTCAGTATTTCCTATGATTTTTTCAGTGGCACAACAATAACCAACATTTGAGAATGACAGTAAGGAACTGCGAAGTAGGAGAGATTTCTCAATGACACATAATAATTCCTGAAGAATTCTCTTAAAAAAAGCAACGCATCTACTTTAGCACCCGAAGCAGAACGGTGGCAATTTTGCAGTTTCTGTCATACAAGAATTATAAAAGTCCTGCTGGCTAAATCATTCTCTTAGCAATACATATATATACGGTTTACTAAATTTTAATTCTATTATTGGGAAGTATAAGCTAATGCATTTTTGCTGGGGTCTCATCCATAGGAATATTACCCAGATAGGTGCTCTGAAAAGTTCTCTGCAGTAGCTACCCTGGAAGAGTTCAGCATGCTATAACTAAAGAGCAGCATGATTTTTTTTTCTTTCCTTGTTTTGCGATAATGAATTATTCTGAAATAAAAGGTCAGCACACATGCAATTCCAGAGCAGTTCCACAAGGAAACTGCTCTGGTTGGAATACCTATTGTGGCAGGATTTTCCTATGCGAACTAGGGACACCTCAAGCTACACTGGTTCTAAACAGCCAACAAATTTAAAAACATATTTACTAATCAGAAGAGAATTCTGAAGTTATAAGCAGGCCCAATGAATTACTGTAGGACATTATTTGAAACAAAATTATACTTCTAGAAAGATGCAGAAGAGCTAACAGGCTGATCCCAAATTGAGAAAGCAGTGAAACCAGCATAATGCACTGCTGGCTGTTGCAAAATACATTTTCTCTGTGAAAGACCTTGTCCGGATTACAAGACTCTTGTTCCTGCAGGCCATTCTGCATTCACTTAAATAGAGAGCTTCCCTGAATCAGTCAGGAGGAAACTGCCACAGGAACTTCCTCCACAAAAGACAGCTTATGTACAAGCAGTAAGGAAAGCCAGAATTTGCACAGCTCAGTCAAAATTCTTCAGGAATCCTGTATTTATACCATATCTCAATGTAATACATGCCAAACAACAGCAAATAAAGAAAAGATTTGCAGATGTATTCTGTCTCAATACATCAATTCCCAAAGTCCTCCATTAATTCACTTAAGAAGAAAATACCTCATGTAATTAGAAACAATGACTACAGAACTTCTCTAAGTTAGACCATGGAACTGTGGTATTTGAAGATCCACATTTCAAAGCCATATAGACTGACCTTACATAGTATTGCTTATTCTACTATATTCATTATTTTTTCAGTAAAATGAATCAAAACAAAGCCAATTTGTATCTTCAAATTAAAAAAGTTCTAAACAACAGGGATAAAAAAAATTAAGAGAAAGCCAGTCAACCTTCTGGCTACCATACGAACAAATCTTTTCCAAGAACTACACAGCTGTTTTCACTCCAGATTCTGAAACATACTCGCCAGGGCTTTCAGCTTTAAAACTCTTCCCCTTCATTTTCCCGAAAACATGTTTCCTTTGTGTTGTCCCCTGTGGACAAGATACAAGATCCAGCCATTCTAATTAAAATACAAGTTTTTTCAAGAAAAACAATTGCCAACCACAAGATGAACAGGACCCTGGCAGCAAGCACACAAAACTAGTGGGGGGAAAAACTACCACTTCATTCACATCCTTTTACAACTGTGTATTCTCTCCACTCTTTCAAAATAACCAGGTGTTTGCAAACAATAAAATCGGTATCTTCATTTAAAAGATGCTTAATATTGCTTTCATATTAAAAAACTGTAGAGATTAAAGGCAGGATGAGGAGATCACGGTTATTAGACCTATAATTTTATTTTAATTCATATAAAGTCTGCACATAGACACAGTGAAAACCCCATCCTTCCAACCATAGAAGCCTTCAGGACCTAAAAAGCATAGCTGCTCAGAAACTGAGAGGGCCCATCAGATAAAAGAAACAGCACAATGCCAAATGTTGTTTGCACTATATAATTTCAGCAGCAAAATTTATATTATGTCTGGTAAACGTAAACAGCTAATTAATGTCAGCCTCACTTTGCTGGCTGTCTGAAACAGACACCAGAACAGTCAGGGCCTGATGTGACAGGAGGAAGGGATGGCAAAAAGGAAAACAGTTATGCCCAAAACCAGATACAGTGAAAGTCAGATATCAAAACAAACAAGAAACCAAACCAGGAAGTTTGCAAAACATTTAGGAGAAAAACCAAGCTCTCCCCAGCCAGCATAGCCAGCATTGAAGCTATGCTCTACTTACATCCCTTTTTACAAATGTAGATACAAATGTCTTTTTGCATCTGCTTGAAATCGGAGGAAAGATCACTGGACCAAAAAAAAAAAAAAAAGACAACCAAGAGAGGAGGGAGAAAGACATTCCTGGGTTTTCCTGGTTGCTTCGTACAAGCTGGAGTTTCCGTCATCTAAAACTGGCTTTTCACCAACACAATGTAGGATACATTGAATAAACTGAATAAGCTGCAGTGGCTTAAATTTCTGTTCCTCCTCACCTTCCCTGATAGGGAAGGGTCACAGAAGCTCTGTAGAGCATTCGAAGTTTATGACCATAATGCCAGTCTCTCTTAAACCAGATACTCTGATACAGCATCCACTGGATTCTTCTCCTCATCCCAGTAGCCAGGACCATCCATTAACTTCCCATTGCTGTCAGCTTCTTAACGGGCAAATTACCATCCTAACTGTTTAGCCTAACAGAATATACAGTTATATACATATCCAAATGTTCAGGCTATCTATTATCTCAGATCAAGAAACCTTCGTCCTTGGCAATAAAAGTTGGTTTAGTCTTGATCAAACACGATACTTATTTCAAACAGCAAAAAAATAAATGCAATGCTCATCCGTGAGCCAATCACAGAGGCTAACAAAAGAGCTCTTTCGGACAGAAACATCCAATAGAACAGTCTATGTTAAATATTGTACACCTCCCCATTTGAAGTCCCAAAATAGCATTAACTGAAGACTGAGGAAAAGTACTATACAAATGTACACCTCAAAGGTCATTTAAGAATCTCACTGTGAATTTCACTAGTTGCTAGATCAATTTCACCATGATGTCTCTACTAGAATCAACACTACCAAGTATAAATAAAGTACAAATAAAGTACAATAAGTACAAATAAAGCCCACAACTTGTTTTTGTAATGTCAGTATTGGAAGAACTTTGCTACAAAACGGACACTAAAGTTTATATATAACTAGGTTGATGACTTCTAAAAACCCAAAACAGATTCCAAGAATTGATGAGCTGAAAAAAATAAAGGCTATTCATTCTTACACATCTCTAGGCAGAGATTTTGTTGTTTGACTGGGTTTTTTTAAATTTTATTCTAAAACTCACGCCCACTTTCATAGTGTAGGCATTTCATTTTTGTGATAGCATCTATGTGCCCTTAACATACAAAAAGCCATAACTAACCAAACTTCTTTTCGTCCCCTTGCCTCCTTTTATTATAGTTTTAATGTGTTTGGTTGGGGCACTTCAACACCACCTTGTTATCCCTCACAAGTACGGATCACAAAGCATTTGTATAAAATACATCAAAAGGTTGGGTATTACAGGATTATTGAACAAATATTGTTTATATAGTATTCCCAGCCTGGATTTTTTTTTTTTTTTACTTCAGTAATACAGTTCTAAAAATGGAACTGACATACTGAATTGGGGGAAAAAACAGAACACCTATCTGGGAATGGCAAAAAAAACCCTGAAATAGTGATGACAAGTTGGCAATCTGAGGGTGTTGTCCGAGTCCTATCGGCAGCAGAGTCTTCAATTTTCTTAATAGACCCTGTACTAGGACACAGCAATAACATACACGGTATTTATGTGGACAATGAGAAGGAATTCTCATATGATTGAGTCACAGGAACACCACTAAAAGAAGTGTGAGAGGCCATCTAAATATGTGAAATTTACTGAGAAATATTTTGTAATTAGAACCAAAATCCATCTAGAAAGAGAAAAAATTAAGACACTTCAACTGCTCAGAACACAAGGACGGTAGGAAATGAATCCCAAAACAACAGGAGGGGCAAAGGGGACATGGGAAACAGAAAACCTCCAAAGCTAAATTAAGGATTATAAGCAGTTTCTAGTTCTACATACTCTAGAAAAGAAAGAATTAACTTGATGCACAGAAGTAGAAATAAATGAGAACTGAAGAAAGATATAAACACAAACCAATAAAAGGGTAGAGGAGAGATCCAGGAGACAGGTGAGAAAAATAAGCAGCAAAAGCTACTTAAAAAAGCATTTTTCTTCTCCTTGTTGACTATGTAAAAGGTCATGTAACAAAAGCAACAGGCAAACTGGAAGGAAAAAAAAGCAAAATCAATTAACAGAGAGTTACAGAAATCTTAACTGGTAACATTTGTTTCATATAAAGAAAAATGGAGGTGCAAAATTCAAAACTGTTTGTGAATATTATTCAAAGAAGAAAAAGACTGCATATGCCAGTAGGTTACAAACAAAACAACTGTGTGAACAAACTTAAAGGCCACATACCACTTAACCAAAAATACCTCAAGAGACAAGACTGTTTCAAGGCGCACTTCAAAAAACCACGGAAGCAAGCTACCAGCAGCAAAACTATCAGCTCTAAGGCCATATTTAAGACATCTCCAGAAATCTCGTCTACAATAAACTAACTTCAAATGAATAAAATAATAAAATTTTATTTAAATTTTTTTAAGACTCATTGCACAAAATAACCATCTACAGAACTACCATATCAGTAAAGACAATTATTTCTTCCAACAACCGTGAAGAAAAAAAACAAAAACAAAAACAAAAAAACAAGATACAGCTTGCTAGATATTTTGTTATATATTTTCCTGGAGTCTATAAAGGACTTTGTTTTGGCATGCTAAGAAGTATCATACCAATTCAAGGGTTTTTATGAATATACTGAATACAGCACTGAATGGATATTAATACTGATGGGTAGACTACTGAAGGTCAAATGCATGTCAATACTGTCTTAACTCTCAGTGTCTACTGTACATACTTATGAAAAGTTAACTAGGACAAAGTTGTTTAAAAGGATGATAATTAAAAAAAAAGCCACTTCACTGCATTTCATAAAGTGAAACAGAAAAAAATATTAATTTTACATATAAAAATGCCACACCTCTGCCTTGCACTTTCTGTTGCAGAACTAAACTGAAACAAAACAAAACAGAAAAACAACCAAAACAGCAGCTTGCTTGTACGATTTTTAATATAAAGGAGATTAAATGTCTTCATAAAGTGATGGACTCCCGCCAGCTACAAAAATAGCAAGTGCCTAATATAACTTACCAGTGCAAAGTCTCTCCCACCCAATTCAAGTATTTTAGATCTATTTTATTAAGTGGCTGATATAAAGTCAATGAATCTACCTGATTTATATTGGTATAAGAGAATGACAGCTGGTTGCCTCACAACCAGTTTGACACTGTAGCTGGCTTCGAGCAAACCTATTCCATGCTTCAGCAATGTGCAAGCTTTAAACATACAGCTCATGTGTTTTAAGTCATGTAATGAAATCCCTGACTGCAGAGTAGCTGGTATTACTGTCTTAGGTAGGCATGCAATTGTCAAATAACATCACACATTCAATAAACACTCTTAATTTCACAGAAACAAAAAGAGAGATCCGTTAACTTCAAGTTTTAGTTATGTTTAGCGTTTCATGTTCAATTCCCTTATGACTGCTGCAGTTCTGATCACACATGACGGAAGTTTTCCTGAAGAACGGCATCCCATTTGAGTAGATCTGAAAGGGCGTGAGCTATCTTCGAGCCCAGCAGCAGCACTATCGGGCTGAGAAGCACACGTTGTAACTGCTACGGCCAACAAAGGCTGGCTTCGACTCTCGCCTTCGTTCCCCATCATCAGCTAAGACAAAGAGGTCCAAACGGCAGAAGAACTCGCAGCAAGAGAAAACGATCCACGCCTGCAAGATGCCGTTCCGCTACCACATCCCTTTTATTCAGCCCCCCACGCCCGGTGTGGGGGCCGACGCGGGGCAAGGAGAGAGGCAGGGCAGGCCCTCCCGGCAGCCCTCGAGTGCTCCTCCACCGTTCAAACCGCTACCGAGAAGCGCGAAGGGGAGGGAGGCCGGTGGAAGAGGCACTCCCATTGCAAATGGTGGGAAGCCCGGGGAGAGAATGGCGGGGGGCGGGAAGCCCGCCCCGGCCGTCCTCGGCTGCCCGCGTCCCCCCGTGCCCTTGGCGGAGGCGACCACGGGTCAGCAGCACCGGAGGCGCGATGGACGCCTCGACTTTGCCCTCAGGGGGGTAAGGGCCCGCACCGCCCGCTCCCCCACCCCGGCCTGGCCCGACCTGCCCCGCCTCGCCTCACCTGCGTGCCCACCACCACGATCTGCGGCAGTTGGATGATGTCGGCCCCCACCGTGTTGAACACGTCCTGCAGCTTGTTAATCACGGGGATCAGCGCCTCCATAGCGGCGGGGGAGGGCAAGGGCCGGGGGAAGGCGTCGGCGATGAATGGGCGCGACGGGCAACGGCTCCCGTCAACCGCCCCCTCCGCCTGCCGCCATTGGAGCCGGCCCCCGCGCACGGCGCGGCCCCCAGCAGGCTGTGCGCGCCCGCCGGGCGCAGCCCGGCCGCAAGCGCCGCCAGGCATCATGGGAGTTGTAGTGCAGGGGGGAGGTCCGCAGGAGAGCGCGCGCGGGCGCCCTCTCAGGCGGCGGCGGCCGTTGGGGGCTGTCAACCGCCGCCGTGTAGCGGCCCCCTCCCGCCCGGGGAGGCAGAGCTCCTGCTTTCCAAGCGCCCAGGGGCCGAAAACATTTGAAGATCAGACGGCGTAGTCGCTGTGGTCTTGTATTACAAGCCATTCCCAGGTTTTATTCTATCCTTTGGTACGATAAAGCTGATCCCCTCCGGGGATCACCAGTAGCGGCGCAGCCTGTGAGTTGAGGTGCCGCAGGCAGCCCATGTGGGGGAGGCAGGCCTCATCATTGCCCAGGGTAGTTTTTAGCAAGCAGCGTAGAGTGGCAACATTTATTCAAGGCACCGTGTTTTGAAAACTCTTGAAAAGCGAGAAATAACCAAATGTGTGCCCCCACTGCCCTGCCACTGCTTCACTACATGTGGTGTCACTGCTGCCCAAATACCTCAAGGAAAAGGTGCTGAATGGCAAATTGCTAGACTTCGTCAGCATCTAGTCTCACAAAGCCAACAGAGCAGGAAAATAAAACTGCTGGGGGTGGGGAGGAACCATTATGGAGGACTCTTCTTGGGGAGAAAAGAACTGGAGATCTGGTCCTGCAAACTGTGCAGCAAAAAGAATATTCTCCCACTTATGTTCCTGTATCAAGAATTATAATGGACACATTTTAAATGGCTGTATTTATTCTGTTTGGTTTTTTGTGGATACTTTTGTTTTCGCTGTGAGTCAGCTAATTCAATCTGAAGTTTTCTAACTCAGGTGTATAGTAGTAGGTTTGGATGAGGTGTCTGGCAGGGCTTGGGAAGTGGGAAACTGTGTGAGATCTAATACTCAGTTGCGTTACACAGAAGGACAATGAAACCAGAGGATGACACTTGTGATGCAAGATCACAACAAATAGGCTGTCTGATCCTTAAATGTCTTTCCCTTGAGTGCATTTTCTCAATGATAAATTATGAATACGCTAGCACGGAATTGAATTCTGGCTTTGTTCTTTCTTGTAAACCAACAGATTAAAAATGCTTCCAAAAATTTCAGCTTCTGGATGGCATTAGAATTTATATTCTTCTTCTATATAGATTAGTCTTTTCCAGTTCTTCATATCTTGAAACCCTCAAATGTTGAAAGAAAGAACATACAAAGGAAATATATTCTTGTCTCTATATCTTTAGAACAAAGTTTCTCATTCTTACCCAGGAAATTTCGCACTGCTTGTCAGAGGGCTAATATTTCGTGATAAAAGCATAAAAATGGCTAAGCAAACTGAAACGCTCAAAAATGTGTATTCAGCATGCAGAGAAACAGTTTAACGCACGTAAAACTTTGTGAAGAAGGT